>NC_143580.1:143015785-143300877 GCF_048544385.1 Mastigoproctus giganteus
TAGGTGGGTCAGAAAACTGGTGGCTTTGGGGTGATACACAGCTTAACTAGAGCCAGAGACGAAAGTGATTCTTGCACTGCTACTATTGTACATGCAGCAGCCTGAAAACGAAGGTGTCGGGGACTTCATGCACTGCTGTGGGTCATAATGAAAGAAATAAATACATGGGCTGTGTTAGGGTAACTAAGAGTAAAAACATGTGTATATACACTAATAGTAGGAGCACCATAAATAAATTTGAATTTGAAGTACTGATTAAGTCACCAAATCGTAGGAATAGCAGAAACATGGTGTCACTCAGACAAGTGAAGCTGAATTTGAATATGGAGAGCACAATGTATACAGGAAGGCCAGACAGGACAGGAGAGATGGAGGGGTTATGCTTTTAGTTAAGAAGCATATTAAATATAATGCAGGGTATCCAGTCGACATGGGTGAAGAGTGCAATGTTCAGTCAGTTTGGTATGATATTAGCAATGGGAAAACAAAATTGAGAATAGGAGTGTATTACAGGTCTAATGACCGTGATGAGTATACTAAACAGCTATACAGAGAAGTAGAGTTAGCCAGCAAATCAGAATGCCTAATAATGGGGGATTTTAACTTTCCAGATGTTGACTGGAATTTGTAGATTGGTCACTCACACACTAGAAAGGCTTTTGTGGATTTCTTGGATGACTGTTTTCTATAGCAGATTGTTAGAGAGGCAATAAGAAAAAAGTAATATTCTTGAGCAGGCTATCAGTGATTCTTTATGCATTAAAAAATCTGTGGGTAAGAGACCCACTGGGTGGAAGTGATCACAGTGTACTAATGTCGTATTTAATTAAAAAGACATAACTACTGTCAAGGGTAAAACTTTTGTTTTTGTAAGAGTGACTACAGTGGTCTCAGACAGTTTTTAAATTCTGTGCAGTGGGACCAACTAATGATATTTTTCAACAGCAAATTCTAAATGTGAAGTATTCAGGAAATTAATGAATGAAGGTACTAGGCTTTGCATACCAACAAAGAAATACTGTTCAAGGCTTAGATTGAAATGGATGTCAGATGAACTGAGACATGTCGCAGAGAAGAAATGTCAATGGAATGGATATAAAATTAGTCTGTGATCAAGTCACAAAGAAGAATAGGCATCTTAAGGCAGATTATGAGAAGTCTTTGGCAAAGAAAAACAGAAAAGTCTTCAATGCTTATATTAACATTAGAAGGAAGGGGATGAATCACATTGAGCCACTTGATGTCTATAGATTAACTGTTGATTACCCTACTCAGGTTTTAGACAAATAGAATAGGTATTTTGCATCTCCATTCACACGAGATATTCTTTAGGAAAGGGGATGCCAGAAGTTTATCAAACCCTAACAAAGACCTAAATTACTTCGTGATAACCGAAAGGAAAGTGGAGAAATTATTATTAAAAAAAAACATTTCTGAGTTACCCTGAGAGAGAGAGAGAGAGAGAGAGAGAGAGAGAGAGAGAGAGAGAGAGAGAGAGAGAGAGAGAGAGAGAGAGAAATGTTCGGCGTATCCGAACCTTGGACAGACAGCTTTTAGAGAATGACAGCCTATTGGATAGAATGTCACTATCTATGGAAGATATGTGCTGCCCTTAACCTGTGTTGTCAGGCAGTGTAAACACATTTGGCAATTCTCTCTACAAAGAGATACACGTTATGGCTATGGGTGCCCCTATCAGCTCTGTCAATACCAACGTTGCAATGGAGGAGTTAGAGGAACGCATATTTCTGAACATGCCGGTACCAATCACCACATGGTGCATGTATGTGGATGATATTTTCACTATCATCCCCCTGAGGTATGGATGTGCCTGCTGTTAGAGTACCTCAACTCCCTATCCCTCTACATCCAGTTCACTTTGGAATTGGAAGCAAACGGGACACTTACTTTCCTAGATTTTTTGGTGAAGCAAGTGGACTCCCGTCTGGAAACCTCAGTATACTGGAAACCAATGTGCTGCAGGCAATTCATGAACTACAGGTCAGCCCATGACCCTTGTCATCTAAACAGCACTGCATGCACTCTACTCTCTCAAGCTTGGAGCCATTCCAGCTCAGAGGAAGCCAGGCACACTGAGGTTTATAGAGTAAAAGCTGACCTCACCAATTGCGGATACCCAGCCCGTGTGTTAGACAGGTGCTTACAACTCATCTGAAGCCCTCGTCTACTCGCGACAGTGACAGCGTACCTACTGCTTATATTCCATATTACCTGGGCATCACAGACTAGCTTTCTAAGATCCTACGTGAAATGCATACAACTTCTTAGTAGGAGTCTATGATCTCTGGTCTTGAGATTAAAAACACCCATCACCCATCTCTTACGCAGTGGCACTGTATACTGGATTACTTGCCACGATTGTGGCAACTGCTATGTAGGGGAAAGCTCCAGTTGTCTTCAGGACTGCCTCACGGAACATGACAGGTCCATCCTCCTGGGTGATACTCTGCAATCATAGAACATTTTTGGTGAATTCATGACCTCAACCCCAGGTGTGATAATGAAGTATTCGCCCAATCCCTTTTTTCTATTACTGAATATAGTTATAGTCCCTAAATATATCCAGCTGTCACAAAGTTTTAATTCACAGTAGAGGTACAAGACTACACCCATTTTGGAGTTAGTAGTTTGAAACACGACAAATGCTGGCAGCAATCTCATATTCCTTACATTTCGAGGGTACAGCTCTAAAATGGTGTTCGCAGGCCGGCTGCTAGTTAGTACACCGGACCGAACCTATTGCTAACTCTCTAGGAGGCTTTCGGATCAGATAGTGTATAATCTTGTTACCTCTACTCTGCCAGATAGCGACTGGAGGGAGTCCGAGTAGTGTGTATGCGGGGAGCATTGTCAAGGCCACGTTATGTCAAGGATCTGGGTATATTCTTACCCTATGTATGCCATATACATAGGGATGAATCAGATTGGTCCACTGGATGTTGATGGTTCAACAGTTGAGGATCCTGCTCAGGTGGCTAACAATCTAAACAAGTATTTTGCATCTACATTCACACATGAGGAGTTATTCAGGAAGGGGAATGTCGTAGGTGAAGTAAACATTGGCAGTGAGCTAGATGATTTTCTAATAACTGAGAGGAAAGTGGAGGAGAAATTGTTGAGGATAAACATAAAAAAGGCACCCGCGGTGGATGGGATCTATCCAGTTATACAAAGGGTACTAGGAAAGTTTTGCAATACAGCTTTGTTTATTTAATTTTTTCAAAGTAATTTCCCGTACATTCAATACACCTCTCCATCCTCCGAAACCAATCTTTAAACCAGTTCTGCCAAGTTTCACTAGGGAGTAAAGCACACTCGTTGTCCCAAGCCCGTAGAAGGTCCTCATCACTGGAAAACCGCCTCCCTTTTAGCTTCATTTTCACATGGGGGAACAGTGCAAAGTCGCAGGGAGCAAGGTCTGGACTGTAGGGAGGGTGCTCGAGAAGTTTCAGTCCTGTCGTGGTCAAATATTCGGTGCAGGCTTTGGCGCGGTGACTGGACTGGAGCATTATCATGATGGAAGTACCAGGTGTCCATTCTTGACTTTGGCCGCAGGTTCTTCATAGATCCAATGACTTTAGGCAGGCATTTTCAGTATACCACTTAGCTGTGACTGTCTTCTGCGTGTCCAAAACGACACGTTCCACAATTCCACTCGATTTGAAAAATACAGCTATCATTTTCTTCTTTACAGATCGGGATTTTCTGACAATTACGGGTGTGTCGTCATCATCAAAGACCCAAACTTTGTTTTGAGCCTTGGTCGGCAGATCGTAATAGTACAGCCAAGTCTCGTCACCTGTCACGATGTTGCTCACATACCGAGATTGTCCCTTATCAAACTTTTTTAACATCTCCTGGCACCAAGTTACACGTCGTGTCATCTGCTCTTCAGTCAGTTGATGCGGCACCCAGAGAGAACAAAGTTTCTTCACGTGCAAATGATCTTGCAGAATCGAACGAATTGCTGGTGCATTTAGGCCCAAAGTATCCTCTATCTGTTGGTAGGTCACTCGCCTGTTTTCGTCAAGCATTTTCCTCACAGCAGTAACGTTTTCCTCCGTAACTGACGTTCGTGGCCTTCCCGGCCTCTCCGAATCCTCCAGAGTGAAATTTCTCCTTTGAAATTCTCTATACCACCTGAATATCGTTGTACGATGTGGACAATCATCATCTAGTGCAAGAGTCATTTCTTCTAAGCACTGGGCTATGGTTAAACCACGCACAAAATTATACCGCAAAACTGTCCTTATCTCATTTCGTGACCACGATGCCATCGCAAGCACTTTACACTCTCACTACTAATGAATAACTGAGCCCATCGACTCGGCGCGGCGGCTACTATGCACGTATGAACATGTCTCAACATGCAGCAACAAGCAGCTTCCTGTGATTCATTGTTGCGTCATATTGCAAAACTTTCCTAGTACCCTTTGTATTAAAGGAGGCAGCAAAGAAAGTAAGCAAACCCCTAGCCATAATTATGAGAGCTTCTTTGGACTCAGGGGAGGTACCCATAGACTGGAGATGTGCAAATGTAACCCCAATTCACAAAGGAGGATCAAAGGCTGACACAAGTAATTATAGACCTGTTAGTTTAACTTTGGTTCCAGGAAAATTAATGGAGGCACTGGTTAAAGAAGCACTACAGGATCATCTGGACAAGAATTCAGTTACAGCTCAGACACAGCATTGTTTTGTTAAGGGTAGGTCTTGTCTGACCAATTTGATTGGATACTATGATGTAGTCACAAAAGAACTGGATGCAGGGAGTAACTTTGATATTATATATATTATATATAATATCTGATATTATATATTAGAAAGGCTTTTGATACTGTTGCGCATGGAAGACTGCTGCACAAATTGGAGCAGTGTGGCATTGGAGGCAAATTGCTGCTATGGATAAAGGGATGGTTGAATGGCAGAAGACAGAGAGTGGTAATCAATGGACACTGCTCAACGTGGACTAATGTTATTAGTGGAGTTCCTCAGGGTTCAGTGTTGGGTCCATTGTTGTTTTCTGTATTTAGAAATGATATTGATGATGGTATATCAAGCTTAATGTCCAAGTTTGCAGACGATACAAAGGTTGGCAGGGTTGTTAAGGACACTACTAATGCTATGCTGTTGCAACAGGATCTGGAAAGGTTGAGCAGATGGGCTGAGAGGTGGCAAATGAAGTTAAACATTGACAAATGTAAAGTACTACACATGGGAAACAGCAACCCCAGAGCAACGTATCAACTCTGTGGTACTAACTGACAGTGGTAGAGAATGAAAGGGACTTGTGGGTGGTTGTGCAGGCAGATATGAAGTTGTCTGAGCAGTGCAGACAAGCTGCAAGAGTACCTCATGGTGTCTTGTCAATGATATACAGGAATTTTTCTAGCAGGGACAGGGATGTGATTATTCCCTTGTATAAGGCATTGGTCAGGCCACATCTTGAGTACTGTATACAGGTCTGGAGGCCTTATTTCAAGAAGGATGTAGAGCTGCTGGAACGAGTACAGAGAAGGGCAACAAGATTACTGAATGGAACAAAGGGTTGCTCTTACGAAGAAAGGCTTAAATTTTGCAAATTACTGAGTCTGGAGACTAGGCATCGGCGAGGTGATCTGATAGAGGTGTATAAGGCCTTGAATGGCTTGAGCATGCTCAATACCGATGGGATTCTTCCTCTTGCTCAGAATAATCACCTGAGAGGGCATAAATTGAAATTGAGGAAGGACGGATGTCGGATAGAGGTGCGGAAATTTGCCTTTAGCCAGCGGGCAGTTGGTTTGTGGAATAGACTTCCATCACTTGTTGTTGACGTTGATAGACTAACCAAATTTAAGGCTCAGCTGGACAGGTATTTCGAATGAACGGAGGGGTGAAATGGGAGTAGTGGTTGTGTTTTTTCTTTTTTTTTTTCTTTTCTTTTCTTTTTTTTTTTTTTTGGCTGATGCTGAATAAGCTTGCTTTCTTGCATCATATGCCTCTACTAATGCTAATGCTAATATCCAAAAATTTCATTACTACATACAACATGTCCCACCCACTTTTTCTTACTATTGAATATACCATGAATTGTAACTAATAGAGCAAGCTTATCTGCGAAAAGATCTAAACCTCCCAAACACTTCCTAATTTATTTCACAAATATAAGTGGTCTCAATTCTAATCTCAACGATGTCCATTTCCACTTGCAGTCTGCCAAACCCCATGTACTTTTTCTGACAGAATTTCAGTTATCGGTTGATTCAACTACTGCTCATCTCAGATGCCCAAATTATCCGCTGTATGATTCCTTTCGTCTCAAAGGTATGTCCGTTCTGATATTCCCTGTCAGAGACTTGGCAATTTGGAATCTCCTCTCTTTGATCTTCTCTGGCTTAAAATCTCTCTACCTCATCGTGTCAAATTCATCTGTTGTCTCTACCATTCTCCCAACTCCACTAATCACTTGGAGCTCTTTGACTTCCTCTCTTTGCAACTTGACTTTCTCCAGTCCAACTTTCCTAACAGTGAGATAATTTTCCTTGGTGATTTTAATGTTCACAACTCCTGCTGGCTTCCGTTTTCTAGTCACACCGACCCAGCTGGTCGAGATTCTGAGACATTTGCAATTACTAATGACTTTGCACAGATTCTTCATTTACCTACAAGAATACCGGATAATCCTAATCATACAGACAATACGCTTGATCTTTTTCTCACAAACAACCCTTCTAAGTACACCGTCGAAGTGAGAGGTCCTTTAGCTACTTCAGATCACAACTTGGTGATTGTCTCTTCTCCAACGGAACCTTTATCACATGGCTATTCCCAACCTCGTGTTGTTTGGCATTACAAGAATGAAAAGTGGGATGACCTGCGAGAGTTCTTTTCTTCTTTTCCTTGGTCAGATTACTGTTGCAAAACTTCTGATGTCAACGTTTGCTCAGATCATGTCAGTGAAATTATTCTTGCAGGAATGGAATCCTTTATTGCACACTCCACTTTAAAATCTCATCCTTTATCTAAGCCTTGGTTTTCCAATAAATGTGCTAAGGCTGTTCAAGAGAAGAATGTTGAATATTGTAATTGGCTTGTTTCTAATTCTCCAGTTTCATTTTCTGCCTACACCAAAGCTCGCAACAATAGTAAAGCAGTTATTAATCAGTCCAAACTAGAGTTTGAACAGGCTAAGAGTAGAAAACTTGCTTCTTGCCCTAATGGTAGCCTAGCATTCTAGTCTCTTGCCACAGCTATTGGCCGCAACTTTTGCCCATCTCTGCTCCCACCTCTGGCCAAACCAGATGGTTCTGTTGCCACTTAAGCCAAGGATAAAGCTGACCTGCTAGCATCCCATTTTTCTTCCAACTCATGTATTAATGATCTTGGTAAAACACCTCCCACCATTCCCACAACATGCTCCATTCAATGCCTCCTGTGGTCTTCCGTCAAAAGGATGTTAGAAGGATTTTGACGAATATTGATGCTAAGAAAGCTCCAGGTCTCGATGGTATTTCTCCACTTGTTCTCAAAAATGTGCTCCTGAACTTACTCCTATTCTTTGCCGCCTTTTTTCACTTTCTTATTCCAAAGGTGTTTTTCCTTCTGCTTGGAAATTTGCTCATATCCAGCCTGTTCCTAAAAAGGGTGAGAAATCCCTCCCATTCACTTATCGTTCCATTGCAATTTTTTTTTTTTTCTTTTTTTTATGAAAACCCCAAACACGAGAGGTATTAGAACCTATAGTACTTAGTACCGTGCTTGGGTTGGAGGTTGAGAAGACGAAAGAAGATATTTGTTGACATTGGACTTAACTTCTGTAGATTGTAATTTTCAGGAAATACGTATGAAGGAATGTTGTTCCAGAAAACGGCAGTTGAATGAATAAATGAGGAAGATGAAAAGTTGGTTCTGTGGGTTTGAAGCTGGACAGTAAATGGATGTTGGCTGGTGGCGGCACGTGTTTGGACTGTTTTGAAAGAGAGAGCGGGAATTATAGAAGCCAATTCAGAAGAACAGTGCCCATGGAAGTATCTGTAGAAGAGGCATGCAGCAGAAACAGTACGTCTATGAGAAAGCGAGTGGAGAGACTCTGTTGTTGTTGTTGTTATTTGGTTTTGAGGAGCATTAGCAACTAAGTCCATATTGCTCCGGGATATGCGGTGGTCATTCCCTGACCTTTCCGCATCCTCCGTATTTGGTGGTGAGGGGCTCGAATCCCAGTCTAATCAAGAAGCGTGTGCTACGCACTGCTGCTCCTTCCCACCTGGCTACGGAGGCGCCGAGAGACTCTGTTAGAGATGAATCATTAATTAACCTAACTGCCCTCTTCTGATTGGAATCAAGAAGCCTGAGAGAGGTTTTGGGGGCATCACCCCAGATGTGGGAACAATATTCCATGGCAGGGCGGATTTGCGATTTGTACAGAGTGAGCAGCTGTTTGGAAGAAAAGTAACGCCGAGAGCGAAAGAGAAAACCAAGTTTTTTAGATGCAGAGGAAGCAATATTTGTAATGTGCTTGTGCCAAGAGAGATTAGAAGCCTAGAAATTGGAGTGTCACTAAAGATAAGCATAGGAGCAGAAGAATCCTTTTTGCGAGATATAAGACAAGACTGAGTTTTGAAGGGTTGAAATCAACTAAGTTTTCTTTGCCCCACTGGAGAATTACCTGAAGATCGGCATTTAAGGAATTGGCAGCAGATTTTCGAGAACTTGAAGCTGATTGAGCAGGACAAGGTTTCTCAAAATGGAAAGTTGAATGCAATGTGCTATCATCGGCAAAACTATGGATAGGATTTCCAGTCAATGGAAGAAGGTCATTGATATACAAGAGGAAAAGAGTGCGGGAAAGACCTGAACCTTGGGGGACACCGGCATTAGTGGAGAAGTTAGAAGACAGAGAGCCGTCTATCATCACCCTCAGTGAGCGATCAGAGAGAAAACTGGATAACCAATTACTAAAAACAGTTGGCAAACCATTAGATGGAAGCTTGTTTAGAAGACTTTTATGCCAAACAAGATCAAAAGCCTTTGAGATGTCAAGAGCAACTACTTGTGTTTCACCGAACCTTTCCATTGAATTAGTCCATAAATGGGTAACATAAGCCAGAATATCACCAGTGGATTGACACTGACGGAATCCATACTGGCGATCGTTGATCAGACGGAAGGTTTCTAGGTAGTTTAAGAGTTGGCGGTTAATTGATTTCTCCATTACTTTAGAAAGAGTAGAAGTAATTGCAATGGGACGATAATTGGATGGGAGGGATTTGTCACCCTTTTTAGGAACTGGCTGGATATGAGCAAATTTCCAAGCAGAAGGAAAAACACCTTTGGAATAAGAAAGTGAAAAAAGGCGGCAAAGAATAGGAGTAAGTTCAGGAGCACAGGTTTTTAGAACAAGTGGAGAAATACCATCAGGACCTGGAGCTTTCTTAGCATCAAGATTCATCAAAATCCTTCTGATATCCTTTTGACGGAAGACCACAGGAGGCATTGAATGGAGCATGTTAGGAATGGTGGGAGGTGTTTTACCAAGATCATTAATACATGAGCTGGAAGAAAAATGGGATGCTAGCAGGTCGGCTACCATTAGGGCAAGAAGCAAGTTTTCTACTCTTAGCCTGTTCAAACTCTAGTTTGGACTGATTAATAACTGCTTTACAATTGTTGCGAGCTTTGGTGTAGGCAGAAAATGAAACGGAAGAATTAGAAACAAGCCAATTACGATATGCAACATTCTTCTCTTGGACAGCCTTAGCACATTTATTGGAAAACCAAGGTTTAGATAAAGGACGAGATTTTAAAGTGGAGTGTGGGATAAAGGATTCCATTCCTGCAAGAATAATTTCACTGACACGATCTGAGCAAACGTTGACATCAGAAGTTTTGAAACAGTAATCAGACCAAGGAAAAGAAGAAAAGAAGTCTCGCAGGTCATCCCATTTTGCATTCTTGTAATGCAAAACAATACGAGGTTGGGAATAGCTATGAGATAAAGGTTCCATTGGAGAAGAGGCAATCACCAAGTTGTGATCTGAAGTGCCTAGAGGACCTCTCACTTTAACCTTGTACTTAGAAGGGTTGTTTGTGAGAAAAAGATCAAGCGTATTGGCTGTATGATTAGGATTGTCCGGTATTCTTGTAGGTAAATGAACAATCTGTGCTAGGTCATTAGTAATTGCAAAAGCCTCAGCATCTCGACCTGCTGGGTCGGTGTGACTAGAAAATGGAAGCCAGCTGGAGTTGTGAACGTTAAAATCACCAAGGAAAATTACCTCACTGTTAGGAAAGTTGGAGTGGAGAAAGTCAAGTTGCAAAGAGAGGAAGTCAAAGAGCTCCAAGTGATTAGTGGAGTTGGGAGAACGGTAGAGACAACAGATGAATTTGACACAATGAGGTAGAGAGATTTTAAGCCAGAGAAGATCAAAGAGAGGAGATTCCAAATTGCCAAGTCTCTGACAGGGAATATCAGAACGGACATATGCACAAGTACCACCTTTGAGGCGAAAGGAATCATCCAGCAAATAATTTCGACATCTGAGATGAGAAGTAGTTGAATCAACTGATAACTGAGATTCAGTCAGAAAAAGTACATGGGGTTTGGAAGACTGCAAGTGGAAATGGACATCGTTGAGATTGGAATTGAGACCACGTATATTTGTGAAATGAATTAGGAAGAAATTACTTCTACTCTTTCTAAAGTAATGGATAAATCAATTAACCGCCAACTCTTAAACTACCTAGAAACCTTGTGTCTGATCAACGATCGCCAGTATGGATTCCATCAGTGTCGCTGCACTGGTGATATTCTTGCTTATGTTACCCATTTATGGACTAATTCAATGAAAAGGTTCGGGGAAACACAAGGAGTTGCTCTTAAGATCTCAAAGGCTTTCGATCGTGTTTGGCATAAAGGTCTTCTAAACAAGCTTCCATCTTATGGTTTGCCAACTGTTTTTAGTAATTGGTTATTCAGTTTTCTCTGTGATCGCTCACTCAGGGTGATGGTAGATGGCTGTCTGTCTTCTAACTTCTCCACTAATGCCGGTGTCCCCCAAGGTTTATTTCTTTCCCCCCACTCTTTTCCTCTTGTATATTAATGACCTTCTTCCATTGACTGGAAATCCTATCCATAGTTTTGCCGATGATAGCACATTGCATTCCACTTTCCATTTTGAGAAACCTTGTCCTGCTCAATCAGCTTCAATTTCTTGAAAATCTGCTACCAATTCCCTAAATGCCGATATTCAAGTAATTCTCCAGTGGGGCAAAGACAACTTAGTTGATTTCAATTCTTCTAAAACTGAGTCTTGTCTTATATCTCGCAAAAAGGATTCTTCTGCCCCTATGCTTTTCTTTAGTGACATTCCGATTTCTAGGAAAAATGATATATCTCTTTTGGGGATTACCCTGACTTCTAATCTTTCTCTCTTGGCACAAGCACATTACAAATATTGCTTCCTCCGCATCTAAAAAACTTGGTTTTCTCTTTCGCTCTCGGCATTACTTTTCTTCCAAACAGCTGCTCACTCTGTATAAATCGCAAATCCGCCCTGCCATGGAATATTGTTCCTACATCTGGTGTGGTGCCCCCAAAACCTCTTTCAGGCTTCTTGATTCCATTCAGAAGAGGGCAGTTAGGTTAATTAATGATTCATCTCTAACAGAGTCTCTCCACTTGTTCTCTTATAGACGTACTGTTTCTGCTGCACGCCTCCTCTACAGATACTTCCATGGGCACTGTTCTTCTGAATTGGCTTCTATAATTCCCGCTGTCTCTTTCAAAATGGTCAAACACGTGCTGCCACCAGCCAACATCCATTTACTGTCCAACTTCAAACTTACAGAACCAACTTTTCATCTTCCTCGTTTATTCATTCACCTGCCGTTTTCTGGAGCAACCTTCCTTCATACATATTTCCTGAAAATTACAGTCTACAGAAGTTCAAGTCCAATGTCAACAAATATCTTCTTTCGTCTTCTCAACCTCCAACCCAAGCACCGTACTAAGTACTATAGGTTCTAATACCTCTCGTGTTTGGGGTTACACATAAAAAAAAAAAAAAAAAAAAAAAATGCATGCCTTTGCACCAACAACAATTGCCTGATCTGGCCTAATGAGTGTCCGAACACCCTCTCATTCATGTATGCACTCTCCCAGTCATCTGATCATGCACAGCATATTTAGTATAATTTATTCCATTCCTAATGTTTTATGTTATGTTTGCATTTCTGTATGTATGTACCTTTCTTGCTGAGGAAGGGGTTCATCACCCTGAAAGCTACTTGTCGTATTAAAACTTATTTATTTTAGTTACTGCTTCCACTGGGTCTGCTGTATTCTCTTCTTCTAGATTCCAAATATTTTTGGTTGAGTAGACAGAGAGTATATCACCAGAAAGACAGGGAGGTTAGGACTATCTGCTTCTCTTCAGTCTTTTAGGTTGGTTTGAGTCATTTTCATTGGACAATTCTGACATTGAGTTGATGGCTCTAAAGGAGGAAAATTATTTAAGTCCATCTTTGTTCCTTTTACACCTGGGAGAGTAACTTTCTTCTCTCAGGTTACTGGCCCCACCATGTGGAGGCAGTTCTATCTGGTTCACACCATTTAGATGTATATTTAATTTACCATGGACTTTCTTATTTCATTCGGTCCCTCCATGCAGAATTCAATTTGACATGTCCTCTAGTCCTAAAGAAGAAAATCAAAGAATTTAAAAAAATTCTTCATGACCGCTGACAAATTCATTGGTTTGATTCCCAAAAAAGGTTTAATTCAAAAATTCTTTATTCCAGAAGTGACAATTGTTAATAAAAACACTTGTAAATGGTTTTCTCCCAGCATGTTTTCTAGTTTTCTTTTAACAGGACACAGTTCCTTAACTATTTCCATCTTTCCAACTCTGAACTTTGTCTTTGCAGTTCTTTTGAGGATTCTACCCATGTTCTTTTCTTTCCCTGTTTACAATGAATTTCATTCACAGTCACTGTCTGTTACTCCTGGTTGGAAATCTGTCTTCATTTCCTCTCTTACTTTCTTTTCATCCTTTCAGAATTTCTCATGCTGTCTTTCTTAAAAGATGACAGTTACTGTCTTAATTATAAAAGATATTTTGTATTTATCAAACAACATCTATACTTATTTTAATTTAAATTCTTAAGTTCATTCATAATTCATGAATGAACTTAAGATCCTTAATTAAATAAATTCATAAGTTCATTCATAATCCCGGGCTTGAACCCCGGGGCACCTCCATAGACAAGTGGGAAGGAGCAGCAGTGCGTAGCACATGTTGGTGACGGGCTTGACCGGGGTTCAAGCCCGTCACCACCAAATACAGAGGATGTAGAAAGGTCAGGGAATGACCACCGCATATTCCCAGAGTAATATGGCCTTAGTTGCTAATGCTCCTAAAAAAAAAAACCAAATAACAAAAAATCATAATTCCCAAATTTTTTCTGAACTTCACCAAGATTCTCTCCTAAATTTGTTAAATTCTTAATTTTAAGGAATGTAACCAAACATTTACTTGTTGCTATCAGCCTGGTAGCACAAATTGTATAAACTGCAACATTCATCTCAACTGTTTGCTCTATATTTTTTACTGTGAAATTTTAAATTTCGTAAATATGTTCATATTTTGTAAATAGTGATTAAGTTTATATTTAAATAACACCTTTGTTCTCTTTAGATTTTGTTGCAAAATATGCTCTTTACCACCTTCAATGTTTATTTTAATTCTAATCTAATCATAACTTGAACATTATGAAATTTCATGGACAATAACATTATTTATGTCATTATCTTGTAAAATTTGTGTTGAACACATGTTCATGTTGTGGACTGTTTGGACATTAATTGTTGGACTGGTCATCTATTAATGGTTAATTCCCCTGGCCCCCCCCCTTTTTTTCTTTGAATATGTAATAATTTCTTTTGTATAATTATTTGTATATTTGTATAATTTTTCCATTTTTATATAGTTTGTACCTGTATAATTTTTGTATATTCTGCATTTGTATAATTTCTTTTCATGCAAACAGCATGCATAACATTTTGTTTAAACTTGTATAATTTTCTATATAATTCCTTTCCTTGCAAACAGCTGTGTGGCTAACTATTTCAGGTTATCGTTCTCTAAATGATTCTAATATTTTTAAAGAAAATCTAACTTTAAACAAAATTCCTTCAAATTGAATACCTAATTTAACCTGAAATGGTTTCTTTCACATTTACTTTCGTTTTTCTACCTACAGACATGTCCTCTATCACCACAGCGAAACATGGCAGAGGTGAATTGACGTTCCAGGTGCTGCCATT
Organism: Mastigoproctus giganteus; assembly: GCF_048544385.1. NCBI lineage: Eukaryota > Metazoa > Arthropoda > Arachnida > Uropygi > Thelyphonidae > Mastigoproctus > Mastigoproctus giganteus. The sequence goes on from NC_143580.1 coordinate 143,030,112, forward strand.
CATCGGACATATATACTCATACCAATGCATATAATGCAGACTACCGTGGCATGTTCAAAGTCACTTAAATCTTTCTTCATGCTCATTCTCACATTGAATTGCACATATACAGCACCCAATGTATCTGCCCACCTGCTTTATAATATGAACATGTGATACTGTTACTGAGGAGTGCTGCTTTTCATGAAAAAGAGTTGGTTACCTAATAACATGACTACTCGGTATCTGTGTGGTGTGTGTGTGTGTAAATACACAAATTAGCTAACTTGAACTTATATTACTTGTGGAACTGAGGAGCTGTACTGTTGATACTAAGATAAAACAGTGGTGGGGAAGAATACTCAGAGACAAAGGTTATTGTCCAAATAGGTTGTATTTTAATTGGCTGAGATACTATCTATCAGGAAACTGCTAGGTGAGGTCACACTGTGTTGATGTTGTAGGGAACTGATTTCAGTAGGAGGAGCCTTTTTTTATTCTGGCAGATCTGCAGATATTTCTTCATTCTGATTGTATAAGAAGCTATAAATTAAGTAAATATTTTACCAAATGTGTTAGGGTCTGGATAAACTAACATAAGGGTTGGAGGAAAATGATCATGGTTGGGTTTTTTTGATGTGAAAACATCTATGGCAGCACCTACTACATTTTCGGACTGAAGCAAAACCAATTGGTAACGAAATTTTCTTATGGAACTGATGCAAATGACGTCACTTCCTACTTAGTCACTAACATTGATTCAGTAGAGTAAGTAGCGGGCGTGAGAATAAAACATTACATCCTTCAAACTAAGAGACAGAAATGATGCAACTGACATCACTTCCCAAATGATGCTAACTCAGTCACAAACTTTGATTTGGTAGAGTAAGTAGTGGGTAATAATATTATGTAAGAATAGAAGCTTCAAAGCCACCAAAGAAGCCTCTCATGTCGACAAAAGAACGGGTTCAAAAACATTGAGAATGAAAAAAAATGCAGTTTAATGAAATCTGCTTTTCAAGATTTTGATCAATATCAACCTTCTAAGTAGTGTATGTAAGTAGCAGGCGCGAGCATAAAACGTTACATCGTTCATAACTTCGGTTGTAGCCATTAGATTTTAATAGCTGTTTGATTCAACTGTTTAAAAATTTAAACAGTTTTGATTTAAGAACGCAACAATAAAACAATCACTTCAATAAACAACAATCACTTCTTGTAGTAGTTTTTGGTTATGACATCATACTATTCTACAAATGGATTTTGCTAACTATTTAATTGTGAAAGTACCAAATCAAATTTCAGTTAACAACCTATAAGAGTATTTCGAAGATAGCTAAAACTCCAGCTGAGCAAAATTGAGAGAAGTATGCAAGAATAAAAGCTTCAAAGCCACCGAAGAAGCCTCCCATGTTGACATAAAAAAAAAAAAAAAATGCAGAATTTAATAAAATCTGCTTCTCAAGATTTTGATCAACATCAACTTCTACATTGACTTCCCATCAAGAAGCTGAACCATCAACATCACAAAATATATTCAAGAACTTCCTAAAAGTTTCGATCCAGAAGATTTGAGTTCAAATGAGTTACCTTAGGGTTTTCAATTGATTCCTGAACCAGCTAGACAGAGTATACTGCAACAACCAGCTTCATTGCATCATCCAAAAAGAATCAAAATCATATTTCAGCTCAGTCACCTGTTGTAGACCCTCCACAAGTTTCAACAGTAGTCGATCATGAAATCATTTACAAGAATATCAAACATCACAGTAACTCCTATAAAGAATATGAACGAAAATTTCTGAAAAAAGGTTGGTTGATATGTTGTTTAATGGCACAAGGGCTGCTAAGGCCATATTGTGCCTGATTCTATTCTGTAGTGCAATTACCAGTTAAAATCTGTTAAATAATCTCGTCTGCTTTAAGAAAACAAAGAACTTGGCTAGATTTGCATTGTCTCTAATCAGAGGAGGTAATGTCAAAGGTTCTTGCAGATGGGAAAGCGATGTGAAACAATATTTCTATTCTTGCAGCAACAACTTCTAAATTAGTTTTCAAGGGAATTTATCTAGACGGATTAGTAATGGATATCAAAACCGCTACACCTCCATGGGCTACAGTTGTTGTATTCCTGTCACACCTGTACAAATTATATTTCTTTATTGAGGGGTCACTTGTGGAGTTAAAAATGTTTCCTGTAAACAAATGCCTGCTGAATTGAAATCTCAGATTAGATCATAAAGTTCATCTGTAATAGTACATAGTCCTGGACAATTCCATTGTAAAATACACTTCATTATTTACGAAAATTTATTTTGTTTCTCAGAGCAAATTAAACATAATTACAATTAATAAGCTTTCGGCTGGGAGGCAGCTTTCTTCAGATTGAATACATGAATGGCAGTTGGAACAGAGATGTGCACTGCCAGGATGGTGCGTGAGGCGCGTGGTTAATTGTTTGTTGATGTTTGTGGCTGTGACATATGGTGGTGACGTGGCCAGCGTTTGTCTATGGATAGAATTACTGCCTCTGTGATGGGGTTAACTTGGCAACCACTGTTCCTGTTCAATGAGGCATCCGAGCATTTTATATTTAACGATTCCAACCAGGTGCGCTTTAGGTAATGGTGGGACCTGTCCACAACGACATCGTGGTGTGGGTCGATGTTGTGGCAGGTTGTCCAGACATGCTCGGCGATAGCTGAGTGTTCTACATCTGCCAAATGGATCGCCCTTTTATGTTTTGAGAGACGTTTCTTGAGTCGACGTCCAGTCTCTCCAAAGTAGCAGCTGGTGCAGTCACGGCAAGAGATGCGATAGACCAAACCGCTCTGTAGAAGAGTGGGGACGGGTGTTTTTACGTTGGAGATAAGAGAATGCAGTTTCTTGCCTGGGAGTTGGATGCATTTTATCCCATATGATTTTAGGATTCTACCGATCTGTTGTGACAGGTTGGGGTAGTATGGGATAAATGCCCTCGTGGATGACTCGTCACTGTTGGCGTTGCTGTTGGTCGTCACGTTGTCGCGTGCCTGTAGATCACACCTGTCAAGGACGTCGATGGGATAGCCACACTTCGTAAGGTCTACTTTGACTCTGCTGATCTCTTTGCATCTCTCATCTGCGGAGCTGGAGTGTGTCCAGGCGTGAGTTAGCAAGGTTCGGGCAGTGGAGAGGAGGTGGCCCCGCGTGTGTGCTGACCGGAAGTTGGTAAATTGGCCAGCACACATAGGTTTGCGATAAACTGTTGTCTTCAAGCATGTGTCTTCGCGCCGGACAAGTGTATCTAGGTATGGTATAGAGTTGTTCGACTCCAGCTCAATCGTAAACTTTATGAAGGGCGATAGTGAGTTGAGGTGGGTTAGGAGTCATTGACCTGAGTCTCTAGGGATGACAACGAACACATCGTCTACATAGCGACATCAAAAGGCGATGTGATCTGGCGCGTGTGTAAACGCACGTCCCTCTAACTCCTCCATCACGATGTTTGCTGTGACAGAGCTGACAGGGGAACCCATGGCTGTGCCATGTATCCGCTGGTAGATTGAGTCGTTAAACATGATTGCACCCCCTGTTAAGCACAGTCTGAGGGCGGCGGAAATGTCATCAGGCGTCAGCCTAGTTCTGTCGCTAAGGGTTTCATAGTTGTCCAAGAGTTGTTTTGCACAAGAGATGGCATGTTCCACTGGGATGGAGGTAAATACTGATATTACATCGAACGAAGCCATGACTTGATCCTGTGAGATGGATATAGAGTGGATCCTTTCTATGAACTCAACACTGTTGGAGACTGTGTAGGTGGTCTTGCCAACTAGAGGAGAAAGAAGTCTCGAGACAAACTTGGACAGCTCGTAAGTCGGTGATCCACAGCAGGATACAATTGGTCTTAGTGGTGTGTCTTCTTTGTGCACCTTCGGCAGGCCGTAAAACCGTGGGATCTGACACCCGGAGGCACGGAGGTGATTACGGGTTGACTGTGTGATTTTTTCTTGTTTCAGCCAGCTGTTGATGAGGATATTCACCTCTGACTCCCATCGTTCCAAAGCTCTGTTGGGGTTAACGGCTAAGGGTTTGTAGACGGAAGTGTCTCGGAAAGGATCCACTCTATATCCATCTCACAGGATCAAGTCATGGCTTCGTTCGATGTAATATCACTATTTACCTCCATCCCAGTGGAATATGCCATCTCTTGTGCAAAACAACTCTTGGACAACGATGAAACCCTTAGTGACAGAACTAGGCTGATGCCTGATGACATTTCCGCCGCCCTCAGACTGTGCTTAACAGAGGGTGCAATCATGTTTAACGACTCAATCTACCAGCAGATACATGGCACAGCCATGGGTTCCCCTGTCAGCTCTGTCACAGCAAACATCGTGATGGAGGAGTTAGAGGGACGTGCGTTTACACACGCGCCAGATCACATCGCCTTTTGGTGTCGCTATGTAGACGATGTGTTCGTTGTCATACCTAGAGACTCAGGTCAACGACTCCTAACCCACCTCAACTCACTATCGCCCTTCATAAAGTTTACGATTGAGCTGGAGTCGAACAACTCTATACCATACCTAGATACACTTGTCCGGCGCGAAGACACATGCTTGAAGACGACAGTTTATCGCAAACCTATGTGTGCTGGCCAATTTACCAACTTCGGTCAGCACATACGCGGGGCCACCTCCTCTCCACTGCCCGAACCTTGCTAACTCGCGCCTGGACACACTCCAGCTCCGCAGATGAGAGACACAAAGAGATCACCAGTGTCAAAGTAGACCTTACGAAGTGTGGCTATCCCATCGACGTCCTTGACAGGTGTGATCTACAGGCACGCGACGTGACGACCAACAGCAACGCCAACAGTGACGAGTCATCCACGAGGGCATTTATCCCATACTACCCCAACCTGTCACAACAGATCGGTAGAATCCTAAAATCATATGGGATAAAATGCATCCAACTCCCAGGCAAGAAACTGCGTTCTCTTATCTCCAACGTAAAAACACCCGTACCCACTCTTCTACAGAGCGGTTTGGTCTATCGCATCTCTTGCCGTGACTGCACCAGCTGCTACTTTGGAGAGACTGGACGTCGACTCAAGAAACGTCTCTCAAAACATAAAAGGGCGATCCATTTGGCAGATGTAGAACACTCAGCTATCGCCGAGCATGTCTGGACAACCCGCCACGACATCGACCCACACCGCGATGTCGTGGTTGTGGACAGGTCCCACCATTACCTAAAGCGCACCTGGTTGGAATCGTTAAATATAAAATGCTCGGATGTCTCTTTGAACAGGAACAGTGGTTGCCAAGTTAACCCCATCACAGAGGCAATAATTCTATCCATAGACAAACGCTGGCCACGTTACCACCATATGTCACAGCCACAAACATCAACAAACAATTAACCACGCGCCTCACGCACCATCCTGGCAGTGCACATCTCTGTTCCAACTGCCATTCATGTATTCAATCTGAAGAAGGCTGCCTCCCAGCCGAAAGCTTATTAATTGTAATTATGTTTAGTTTGCTCTGAGAAACAAAATAAATTTTCGTAATGAATCCAGAGCACGTAGGCCTTTTTTACTACTTCATTATTTAGTTTTAGTGGTAGGATGATTCGGTTGCTTTTTACAGGCAGTAGGCTTATTGTGATCTATTTTAATTTTATCTTTTTTAGGAAAGGTAGGCCTTCTGGTGTCCATATCTTCTTCGGCATAAATTTCTAATATAGGTTCTTGTTGAGTTTTGTTATCTATATCCATTTCTGCAGTATTAATTTGGCTTTTAGTAGAAGATTCCGCTTTTGCCATCCTGGTCTCCACTTTGGCACTTGATGCCACTAGTAGAGGGGATGGAAATTGGAGTATTACAAGTCTGGTTTCTGCTGCTTTGCTTCAAAGATGGCTGAGGAACTGTAAGCTGAGCTCTAGCCCATTCAGCAAGTGATATGTTAAGTGGAACTGAGTCATTGGTTTGTGTAGCAACCGAACGATATTTCTTTGTAACATTTGCATATATGTGCAGGAGTATCTTTTAGTATTTGTCATCTCACTTCCTAATAGGCCACTTGGCGCTTAATTTTAAATTTCTGTATTTTTTTCCTAAGTTTCCACAATTCGCAATTTTTAGAATATGCAGGATGATCTTCCTTGCAATTAGGGCAAACTGGAGGTGTTGCTGTACAGTCTGTTTGAGTGTGATCCTGGGATCCACATTTTGGGTATATTGTGTTTCCTTGACATGTTGTCTGAGAGTGTCCGAACTTCTGACACTTATAACACCGTATTGGATTTGGTATATAGGGGCGGATATGGCAATTTAGATAACCAGCTTTAACAGTATTTGGTAAGTTTGGAGTACTGAACGTGAGTATTACACTATGGATTGGAATGAGATTACCATCCCTAAGAGACAGAATTCTCTTAGCTTGTATGACCTATTGATCTTTTAGTTTTTGCACCAAGCTTCTCTTCTGTTACATTCAATAGATCCCACTCAGAGATAACACCTTTGGAACTATTTAAGGTTGTGTGGGGAGAGATTTTAACAGGAATTCTATCAAATGTTGTCACCTTTAACAACAATTCTGAATGTTTTGACTGTGTAGTTTACACAAGTAAATCCCCTGACTGTAACCTTTTGATCATTTTAGGTGATCCAGCAACATTTTCTAAATATCTCTGTATTATAAATGGAGAGAGAGTTTTCGCACTGGTTGACTAGTTAAGGGATGGATAATCAGGAAATTTGGATAAGCAGGTTGGTGATTGTCTATTTTTTTAAGCGCTTATGTTGAGCATTACCTTCATCAGAATTATACCAATCTATGGTATTTGAGCTCGAAGGCTGGATAATTTTCTTTATCCATATCGGCTCCTTTTAGCCCTGGGGGATTACCTTTTCCACCCAGATTACTGGCCCCACCACAGGGAGGCAGGAGCAATGCCACTTGTGGCCAAGTGTAGGAGTTAGTACGGTTAGTATATAATAAAGAAAAAGGAACTTTCCTTTTCTGGCTCTCTTTTTATACTTTTAAAAAGTAGAACTAATTAACAGAAAGACTTTTAAACCAAAATAAACAAGGAAAAACTTAGTTGCTCTATGAATCGGAGTAGATATAGCACAGAAGATCGCTTGGCACCTGGGGCCTTTTCAAAAATACATTTGGAGCTGTTTTTGATATCTGTGATCGATTATGGTATGAAAATGATGTAAAATTGTGCACTCCAGGAAGTTATCCATTACTTCTCTTAGAATTTCCAACTGCAACATAACAACTATGGAGGCTTGTAATACTTGTTGAGCAAGTCATTCTTGGTGATTCCCCTTCTACTTCTGACCCTTGTTCTAGTTCTCTTTCTTTCTTTCTTTCTCTCTCTCTTTCTCTCTCTCTCAGAAAAAAATTTCTGAATGATTCCATTCCAACATTTTTGAAGAGCAATTTTTGAAGAGCTGCTGTTCCACTTTAACTGGCTAGACTGGATTTTGTGATTGAGCGGCTCATTTCTCCTCGTATACCATTCATGCAAATAAGAAGACTAAGAGATGGTTTCAGCCAATACAGAATTTTGGGCCAAATTATAAATGTTCCTGTAAATGTTAATTTGATGGTCAATCATTTGCCTTGGAGTATAGTGTCGATTATTGCGCTAACATTCATAACAAACAAGAAAATTCACAAATCGAGTTATTTAATGGGCTTGGTTCATAAACGAGATGAAAGGGTTTGGTTAAAGTATCTACTTACAACTCCTTTGTACCATCTGTATGATATCAAGATTGATGAAGCATTCTTCGATAAAGACATGGAACACAATGATGCTCCTATACATGATGAAATGAGTGAAGCTATACCTATTGAAGAAATTTTAGTCGCTTAACAACAACCTCTTTTATGGAGCAATGACAAATATTTACGAATAGCTCCTGGTGAATGAAATGTTCCAGAAAGTTTACTTTTTCACGAACATGCCAAAGAATTGTCCTTTCCTAGCATTTATCTTGGTCAGTATCAAGAGTTTATAGATCTTTTAAAAGTTACACACTGTTTATGATGGCATCGAGTGAACTTCGTCATTCAGATTGGCATGGAGTGACACCTTATCATCTTCTTTATATGGCCATGAAAATAATGAGACTAAGAACTCGAGATTTGTGAACAGTTGCTTTTATATACGTTGGAAAAGACACTAAGTTCACCAAAGAACAAATTTAATCTTGAGAATATGTCAATAACTGCATTTAAAAGAATTTAGCATTTTTGAAATCAATTCCTAATTCAACTTATTACTAGACACAATGTAAAAGAGATGTTTGTGATGATCAGACAATTGGGTAAACCTACGGTTTAACCTTAAGTGCAAACGAAATTGGTTGGCCTAAATTGCTAAAAATTTTATACAAATTAAAACAAGACAGTTTGGATATACCTAAAGAGCAAGCAGAAGCTCTTCATTTTATTGAAAAGGTGGCATTAGTTAATGAAGATGCCGTAATGTGTGAAATTCATTTTAATGAACTTGTAGATTATATTTTAACTTTACTTCAGTCTAAGCATTTCAGTCCATTTCGACAATATTACGTCAACTATTTTAAACGGTTCGAATTTCAACATCGTGACAGTCCACATGCTCACATTCTTTTGTGGCTTAATAATGCTCCTAAAAGAACCTATAGGAAATGGTATGGACGCAACAATAAATATGATAAATCAACTCGTGTCTGTTTCTATTGCAAAAGCCTCTGGTTATATCAAACTTCAATCTTCACTCTTTACAATCTCAAGTATACGTATTATATTTTAGCTATCAAATCCAGTGTAAGAAAATTACCTATTGAACATGTATTGCAACCTCAAATTGATGAAACTGTCAAAAAAAAAACAATAAATAAATGCTTTAAAATGTTACACATGTTCGGATTCTTTTCATTCCTAAAACCCTTTAACCTCGTCCAAGTCACGGATGTTAAGGCCACCGTAGCTGAGTGGTCATGCGCGAGGGGCATAAGTACACATGCCTCGAGTGACCGGGATTCAAGCCTGTGACTGCTGAATACAGTGCTGCTTCTTGCATTATTTTTTCTTGAATTATTTTTATTTATTTATGTTTTCACATAAAATAAAACATCTTTCGTACATACAGGGTGCTTTTTTTTTTTTTGACTGATTCTGCTTAACTTTGCTTCCTTCCACCTTTTTTTTTTTTTTTGTCACTATAATACTATTATTTTGTATTTACTCTAACATAGATGAGTGAAAATACCAAGTAACTGAATAAAAGGACTGTACTTTCTACCAACTGTATTCATAACAGTTGGTAGAAAGGGAGTTCCGTAAACAGCAGAGTGGGACTATTGATATTGCCGAAGTCGTTCAAAAAAGCATATTATATATATTTATTTGCAAGTCTACTGAAACAACAGCCGAAGTCATCAAGATCTGCAAAGAATCCAGCAGCAGTGAGAACTGCAGTGTCATGTCGCATAAGTTTAAACCTGCTTAATTCAAGAACTATCTACCCTAGTATGGCATTTAGTATGTGGTGGACAGCAGAAACTTAAATAGGGAGGGATACCATATCCTGAATAATATACCATGTTCAAAAACTCTATTCACTGAGATGTATCAATAATTACAAATTTCGGATTAACCACTGTACATATTTTTGTGTATTTTTTAAAATAAATCCTACTTTCACCTATTTGATTTTAAAGAGGGAGAGTTCACATACATAAACACAGAATACAATAATATATCTTTAATAAAACATTATTTTCTAGGAAAATAATCTTTCATGAATCTTAACAAGCGATTCATGTCATTGTAAAATTAAAATTTTATGCTTTATAAGCTATAATCTATTAAATTACTTATTATATATACACATATGTGATTAAACTACTATTACTTATTTTTTTTGTAATTTTTATACTTAACTGTACAAGAGAAACATTCTTAAAATAATTTCAAGAATGTTTTAATATATTTTAAAAGGGAGAGGATGGAATACTTTAAATAACTAGTTTTACAACACAAGGGAAAAAACCTTTTACAAAGTTTGAAATCTCGGAGTCCTTGTGCGATCTTTAGAGGGATTCTGCCAAACTGCTACTGTTCCATCACTGCTTCCAACATAAAGATGCTGATTGTCGTGGGAATATGTGATACTGTTAAGATTTTTAAGAAAATTATAAATAATTTCTTTTGTTGAAGATTTAAAATTTATCATTGAAACTTCTGATAGAAAATAAAGTTGTCACAAGTAAGTTACAGTTTACATATACAAGCCTACATTTATATGAAAATGGTAACCTTTTATCAATTTGTTTTATTATTGAAAAATTCTATATCTGACAGGAAGTGCTAGATTTATTTATTTATTTTTTTTTTTCCTCATTCATTTTATGAATAAATTAAAGTTACAGTGAGAACAAAAACAACATTTAAAGAATACATTTTACATGTTTTACACTGAAAAAATAAAAATAAATACCAGATTTTTTGATTTGGTAGTTGTTGGCGCATCGGCTTCTGTGGCCATATTGCACCTCCCAAGGTTTTTGCAGTACTTTGATCCAAGCCCGAGGCGGGAATCGAACCCGCGACCTTTGGGTTGCCGGGTAGGTACTTTACCCACTCGGCTAGCCCGGTCGGCCAAATAAATACCAGAAAAAACTTGGGGAACCTGAGCTTTTTAAGTCAGATTTCATAGGCGTTATTTTGGTTAGCTCACTTGTTAAAAGTTATTAAAACCACAATGAAATTATAATCCTGCTAATATTTCTTCTAGATTGGAGGTATTCAAAGTATGGCCAGCACACTGGACCCAACTCTTATATCTAGCCAGGTAAATCCTTTGTAAGGGTTTACCCAGAAAACTAACGAACCTTGAAAATTATTGCTAATCAAATTAACTTGGCATGACATCAGTCATGTCAAAGGCAGTTCAGATATAACTGTGTGTGTGTGTTATGAAAGTTTAATGGCACAAGAGCTGCTGGGGCTATAGTGTAGCCTATAGTTTCCTACTCATAGGAAAATTAAAAAAAAAACAAAATTCAGATGTAATCACTTCATTTTTTTTTATTAGAGAGATCATTTAGAATTTATGATAGATTCCAATTTTTTTCAGAAAAGAGAAAAATTCATTGATGTTTGCATCGTCACCGATAATATGTTTTAATGTCTACGGTTCTTGAAGATTTGCTAGGGAAAGGAGGATGGATGTACTGTCCTGATGATAGTGAGGGCAATCAATGAGAATGTGTTTGACTGTTAAATGTGCTGAACAGTCTGGACATTGAATAGGATCCTCTCCTGTAAGTAGATGAAGGTGAGTCAGGTATGCATGTCCTATTTGTGCCCATACAAGCACCACTTCTTCTCTTCGCATTGTTTTGGTGCTAGAGCGCCAAAGCTGTGGATCCTGTTTCAACTGATAAAGTTTATTATTGGTTTGGGTGTGCCATAGCTCTTTCCACTGTGCAAGTCATGCTGTTTGTATGACATGATTATTGGAACAGGAGCAAAGGCTAAATCATAAGTTGACATAAGCAGAGTATAGCAACTTCTGCAGTGAAGTTGCTGTACTCAGGTGGAACGACTGTAGAGGGAAATACTGCTGCTGCTCCAACGGCTGAATGTGATTTGGAGCCATCAGTATATATTGGCAAAAAATTTGTATATTTCTGAATATGGCTTGCATGGAGTTGTTTCACGTTGAGTGTCAGTAGGTGATTCTTTTCCCACTTGTGAAGATAAATATCGCAAGTTAGCTGAGGAGGGAGTGTCCAAGGCGGATGAGAGAGTATTTCATTACTGGTTATTTATTTATTTTTTTGTTGTTGTTTGGTTTTTTTTTTTAGGAGCATTAGCAATTAAGGCCATATTGCTCCGGGATATGCGATGGTCATTCCCTGACCTTAATGCATCCTCGGTATTTGGTGGTGACAGGCTCGAACCCCAGTCTAATCAAGAAGCGTGTGCTACGCACTGCTGCTCCTTCCCACCTGGCTACGGAGGCACCTCTCATTACTGGTAGTCTGCTGAAAATAGGAACATAGGAACATTCCAATTCTGTGTTAATTCAATAAGGTGTAAGCCTGTGGGTCTTATTTTACTGGGTTTAATTCTATAGAGATTTTGCAGTGGAGGATTAAAGAGGTATGGCTCAATAGGATGCGGACAGCTACTTTGTATTTTAGCTGCATACTTAAGTAGTAATGTTTTTCTGTGGATGACAGGGCTCATGAGCTTCAATATATAAACTATGGATAGGGGATGTCATGAAAGCACCAAGTGCAATCTGCAATGCGCTATCTGTATAGGATTCAGCCAATGTAGTGCACTCTTTCGAGCAGAATCATACAGTGGAGCATCATAATCCAATTGGGATCTGATAAAAGCTCTATATAAAAACAGCAAAGATGCATGGTCTGCTCTCCAAGACAGAGCAGATAAAACTCTTAGTATGTTCAGCTTTTTGAGTCAGGAAGTACGTACAGATTTAATGTGCTCAAAGAAATTAAATTTCCTGTCAAGGATTAATCCCAAGAATCTGATATTGTTAGTCACTGGAATGGTAAGGTATGGTATGGTAAGGTTTGACATCTGAAGCTCAGGATCTGTATGCATTTTTAGTTGATTACAAAAGTGGATTGCAACAGTTTTCTGCTGTGACAGACAATAGCCATTGAGTCCTGCCCACCTTTGGACTTTATTCAGGGATATCTGCAATTGCTGTTCAATGGATCTCATATTCTGAGAATGGCAAAAAATGGAGATATCATCTGTGTAAAGATATTTGGAACAGTATTTCAACAGTATTTGGAAGTCCTTTTTGTGATGGAATCAATTCTAAAGGCAAAAAGGGTTGCACTCAGTACAGACCCTTGCAGCACTCCTTCTTGTATAAATGTTATAGAAAGCAATTTGTGGTATTGAACTTGGTTCAAACGATTCTGGAGGAAGTTCCTGATGAATACAGCCACTCCCAGACTTATGTAAGGGTTGGTTTCTGCGGAACCCTACGTAAGTCGGAATTTCCCTGAATGCTTATGCAGCACTCGCAACTATGCGCGTTGAATTTCAATGAAGTAAAAAAGAAACGTTCAATGAACATGTAAATAAAATTATTTATTCAATTTTTTTTTATCTCATGTGCAGGGAAAATTACAAATGTGTACACAATTACAAAAAGCGAGAGAAGACAGGCATAATATCAGCAAGTTTTAAATCTCCAGCTGATAAGCACGCTGTTGCGGAAGTTGAGGGCTGTGGAGATTTAGAAGGGGTTTTTCCAACACATTACAAAATTTCTCTGCTGCTGCTGCAGAATCGGCACTGGCAACTTCACTGCATACCTTAATGTTTTGGAAACCAGTGAGATGCTTCAACCTATGAAACTACCCATTGCTTGCCATGAACTTGGCTTGGGGGTTCGCCGTATTTATCCTTATTATCTTCATAAATACTTCTTGCTTTTGCTTGAATGGCCATTGGACTCAGAGGCACTTGCTTCTCAATGTGATTTTCCATCCATATTATTAATAGCTTTTCCATCTTCGATATAGCACCTGAACACTGTTTTGTGATTACTGTTAACCTTAAATGCATTGATCCTTTAACATGTTCTTTTATATGCGCACTGTCCCTTAAAATAATATTTGCTGTTGAAGCAACGAGACTAATTCCGTGCAATGACAAACTTTATCCTACTTCATACTTCTTAATTAATCATCTTCATTTCTAAATCAATTTTGTTTCGTTTCCTAGCACTGCCAGAACTTGCACTTTCCACTGGTCCCTTTCCTTTCACCATTGTAATAAGTAATTTTATTTATGTTTTTTTTTATGTTAAGAGAATTTTATTTATGTTTTTTATATGATTGAAGATTTCAGTGAAGGGCAACTCATTTCACCATAATACCTTAACGTAAAAACCTACACAATTCCAGTTATCGGTATTATCGCAAATACAATAAGATCGAGTTTACTACCCATTTATAATAGATTGTGATAACAGAAAAGTCCAATAAGCTGGAAAGTGCAAATTGTTTTTATTGTTTTATGGTAGTGACCTCCAGAAATGTGTTTTAGAAAAATATCACAAAGGCATTCAAAATTGATTCTTATAATGGAACATATGATAACGATGAAGGTGTAGTGCAATTTCCATTATAAAAATGATCTTTTAGAGAGATAAATAGCTTAGTTAGCAAAAATTTCGACTTCTGAGGTCTTGGAACAAATTACCAAAAAAAAAAAACAATGTGTTATTGGGTTCCCATTATGATATTTTCAAGATACCTCCATTTATTCCTATGGGATGTAAAATAAGTTTCCATGATTTTTTTAAGTTTGCACCGGTTGGCAAAAAATTATATAAAGTCAAATTTCCATAAGTATTATGTAAGGCGGGGAGTGCTTGTATAGGCAGGCTGCCTCATAGACCAAGAGCATGGAGGTCACTGAGAATGTCATGACGGCAGGTAGTGTCAAATGCCTTCTCTATGTCTATGGAAATCATAACAAGATTATGAAGGCATTGCAAATTGCAGACTCAGCCTTAATCATGAGATCTAAGGAGGATCTGTTCTTACGAAAGCCATGCTGATTATTACTCATTGTGTTTCGATGATCCAAACAAGTCAATTATGGATAATTTTTTCAAGTAATTTACTGAGGCAACTGGAGAGGGAAAATGGTCTGTAACTGTATGGACTGGTAGGATATTTTCCAGATTTCAAAAACGCAAGAACTGTGGTATGATGCCAAGAGCTGGGATAAATGTTTTCCAGAAATATTCGGTTATAGTAGACCAGCAGTATTTCTAAATTTTTGTCACCAAGGTTTTGTAACATGAAATAACATATTCCATCTGGTCCAGTAGCACTGTTGCATGTTGCTTTAATGGAGTGTAGAAGTTCAAAATATTGAAGAGGCTGGTTATACGGAAGGAAAACTGAGGTTCGAAAATCGATGGCTCGCTGTTCAGTCTTGGTTTTTATTTTCTGGAAATCTGGAGAATGTTGATGCCGCTGAAACTTGGGCAAAAGTTTTGTCCAAAGCATTTGCTATATCCTTAGGAGCAGAGAGTTTTTGCCCATTCCACAAAAGAATTGGTGAGGGGTGGTTGGAAATTTAGCTAATTTTCTTCCATATTAACCTGGAGTTAGTGTTTCTGTTTACGGTAGATGCAAACCGAATCTAAGAATTCTTCTTCATTTATGTTTGAATTAGACATGTTTTTGACCTTAGCTTCTTGTAGTTAATAAGATTAGCTGTGGTTGGGGATCTATGAAATGAATTCCATGCTTTATTTTTTAACTTCTTTGTTTTTGTGCAGTCTTCATGTAGAATTCTCAGTCCGTCGGGACTGGAGATTTCGACAATGGAATTGAACATTCACCTGCAGATAGTAGATGTGAAGTGATATAATCTGTGTTTGTATAAATTGCTCATCCAGGGTGACAACTGACTGAAATCTGACCAAGTTGGCTTGAGAGAACATCCATTTCTTGCAGGGTTGGGATAATGGTGTTTGTGTAGTGAGCAGATCACAAATAATTGGAAAATGTCACTGCCCATGAGATTGTCCAAACAGATCATTCTATGATTGGAAACAGAATTGGGGAGCATATTGATAGATCGATTGGAGAAGTTTGTCCAGTTGGTAATTGTATGTGAGTGGGTGCACCAATATTAAGAACAGTAAGGTTTTGCTTATCCAGACAGGTTTCAATTAATCGGCCATGTCTATCTAATTTAGTCGATCCCCATAAGGGGTGGTGGCCAAATCCCCCAAGAGACAGACAGGGGAAGGTAACTGCATTAGCAGGTTTTCAAGATCTTGGTAAGAGAAGGTATGACTTGGTGGGAGATGGTCTGATACTAGTGTTAACACAATCCGGGTTATCAAAAGTATGGCAACAACTTCAATTTCAGTTTGCAAAACAATTTGCTTGGTCGAAATCTTTGAGCTGACCAAGATGGCCACACAGGCAGAATTTGAAGTATTACGATCTTGTCGATAGATAAAAGAGTTCTTTATGTTTGTAGAAATTTGATGAGTTAGATAGGTTTCCTGTAGACAAAAACCAACTGGAGAGTAGCGGTTAATTAAAACTTGAATATCATTAAGGTTGCTACAGAATCCTCTACAATTCCATTGTAGAATGTAATTATTATTTTATTAGCCATATGGTGCAAGGAAGTCTGATGCCTATGCTGCACCAGCCAAAAAAAATTCCCAAGTTACCCTGAGAGAGAGAGAGTCAGAAGCAGAAAGGAATCACCAAGAAAGAGAAGAATGATGATATCCAGCTCAGGACCCTGGGTGTGCCAAGCCCATACTCACCAGATGTGAGCCCCTGGCATCACTGATGTTTGGTAAAAGAAGCTGTATCTGACTGTTTTTTTTTAATGTGACTGGCTTATGGCATTCAGGCTTTGGTTTGTATTTTTTTTGAGAAGAATGGCTGACCAGTGTCCATATCTTCTTCCACATATATTTTTAAGGTTGGTTCTTCCTGTCTGGACAAGTCAATCATATCCATAGATGTTTCTTGGATATTCATTTTTAAATTTGGGCTTCGATTATTCGATGTAGAAGCAATCACTGGGGGAGGAGAAGGAGCTGTAGCTGGTACTGTAAGTGCAGTATTGCTTGCCTGGTTCAACTGTTAGGGATATTGGACTGTTGCTGAGAAGAACAGTCCAAGCCCAGTCAGAGATTGAAGTGTTTGAAGGGACTGTAACATCAGTTTGGGTGGCCACTGATCAGAGAACCCACAATTGGGACAAAATTGGTTTCCTCTGCACATCATTTGAGAGTGGCCATACTTTTGGCACTTATAACATCTCACTGGATTAGGAATGTAGGGTCTAATGCAGCAAAGTAGTTAGCCTGCTTTTATCAATGATGGTAGATTTGGCATGTTAAAGGTTAGAATAATATTCCTTGTAGGTATGAGTGTATTGTCTCTTTTAGCCATAATTCTTTTCATATCAATGAAATTTTGATCTTGAAACTCTTGAGTTATTTCCTCCTCCTCCATGACATTCAATAGATCCCAGCTGGATATAATACCCTTATGTATTTAGAGTTGCATGGGGAGAAACATTTACTGGAATTCCAGCAAAGATTGTAAGTTTTAGCAGTTTCTCTGAATGTATGTGGTTCATTGTTTCCTCTAGTAGGTCCTCTGATTGCAGTCTCTTGACTGTCTTAGGAGATCCTGCCAGACTTTCCAGGTATTTCTGTTAAAGGAATGGAGACAGCTTACCAAGAAGCTGATCTGCAAGAGAGTGCATTATGAGAAATGCAGGAAAGTCTGTCACTGAGGAATTGGTTTTAAACCTTTTGGGTTGTGACATGTTATGTTTAATATCTAACTCTGGCTGAGAGCTTGTTGGAAACACATTTGTTCCATATTTGCTCCTTTAGGCCTTTGGCAGATTAACTGTTCTGCCAAGGTTTCCAGCACTGCCATGGGGAGGCATGAGCAGTGCCTGGTGTGACCAAGCATAAAGTAGTAAGTGTTAGTAATATAAATATGAAAAATATAGAAAGCTGGCTTTTATTTCTTGTTCTGTACAGGTACTTTTGTAACAGGAGCTGTTACTAAATAAATAAATTTCTTAAGATGAGAACTTAAAAGAACTATAAATCATTTTTAGACAATTGCAGTTTAAGCACAGAGAAAACGCTTAATCACAATCCCTTGGCAACCGGGGCCTCAGATATAAGCATGCACTGCAATGTTTTGATGTATACATATGACATAACTGGTTTGATTTAAAGTTTACTGTCAAATTAGCAACATAGGATATAAAGCACCAAAGAAAATGAATAAAAAAACAGTAAAAATAATAATAAAAGTTCATACAAGGACAACAAACAAAGTTATACTTGCACAATATTACAGTGACCCATGGAAATTGGCCACCATGTCAAAAGGTAAAATATAGTCAAAAAGGGTGTAAATAATATATAATTAATTATTAGAAGTACACACACTTCTCCCATCCATACCCTCAAAGAATTTGTCTAGACATTTCTTGAATTTATTCAAAACATCTGCTTTCAATAACAGATGGAAGTCTATAATAATCCTTCCTCAAATTAAATTTATATCTCCTCATGCATGTGGTCTCAGCAGTAGGAAGAATGACATTCACATTCAGCTTACTCAATCCATTCAAGGCCTCAATCAGATCACCCTGCAGGTGTCTAGTATCTAGAAGCTGCAATTTGCAGAACTGAAGCCTTTATAGGTAACAGCACTCTTTTGTTCCTTTCACCAACCTCGTTGCCCTTCTTTGTATTCGTTCAAGCGGTATTTCATTCTTTCTAAAGCGATGCCTCTAGACCAGTATATATTACTCAAGATGCAACCTAACCATGGCCTTGTAGAAAGGGATAATTATCTCCTTATTCCTGCCAACAAAGTTTCTGTATATCATTGCCAAAACTCCATGAGCTGTTCTGGCAGAACAGCTGGCAGCAAATTCACTGCTCAGAGAATTTCATATCTAACTGCAAAATTACTCCCATATCTTTTTCATTTTCCACTATTCTGAGTGTAATACTACACACACACACACACACACACACACACACACACACACACACACACACACACACACACACACACACACACACACACACAGTTGATAAGTTACTCTGGGATTACTGCTACCCATAAGCAGTACCTTGCATTTGTCAATGTTAAACTTCAACTGCTATTTTTCAGCCCATTGATCCAATTTTCCTAGATCTTGTTGCAGCAGCTCACCCTGATTACCGTTGTTAACCTCCATGCCAAGTTTTGTATTATCTGCAAACTTTGACATTAAACCTGATAGACCTTCATCAATATCATTAATAGATATTGAAAACAACAATGGGCCCAGCACCAAACCCTGAGGGATACATTAGTCCACGAAGAGAATTGCCCATTGATAACCACTTTCTGTCTTTTTCCACTTAACCATCCCTTTATCCATAGCAGTAACTTGCTCTTAATGCTACATTGTTCCAGTTTATACAGCAGTCTTTTATATGCAACAGTATCAAAAGCCTTCCTGAAATCCAATGTATGATATCAAAATTATTTTTTGCATCCAGTTCCTTGGTCACTGCATCATAGTAACCCATCAGGTTGGGTAGATAACAATGTCCCTTAATAAATCCATGCTGTGACTGCAGTATAATTGCAAACTTGTCCAGAGGCTCCAGCATTACTTCTTTAACCAGTGACTCCATTATTTTCCCAGAAACAGATGTGTTAAGCTAACAGGTCTGTAATTACTTATGTCACCTTCTGATTCCCCTTTATGAATTGGGGATACATTTGCTCTCATAATTTTAGCTAAAGACTTCCTAACCTCCTTTGCTGCTTCTTTTAATATGATTAGATAGATCCCATCCTCCCCAGGTGCCTTTTTTATGTTCAGCTTCAACAATCAATTACTTTTACACTTTCCTTTCAGTTATCTCAAAGTCATTTAGCTTCCCATTGGAGTTTGACACACTTTTGACAACCCATTCCCAAAAGAATTCCTCATGTATGTGAATGTAGATGGAAAATACCTATTCAATTTGTCACCAATCTGAGCAGGATCATCAACAGGCAACCCACTGACATCAAGTTGCCAGTGTGATTTAATCCATTGCTTCTACGGTTAATATAACCATAGAAGTCTTTGCTGATTTTCTTTACATTCTTTGCCAGACTTCTCATAATCTGTCTTAGCTTGCCTAACTTCCTTTGTGATGTGATTACAGACTATTTACATCTACCACAGGCTGCAAAACCTCTGATAATTTATATGCATCCTACGCACTTTACTGCCACTTGTCTGAATAATTTATCATTTATCGACAACATTTTTATCTGAGCCTTGAACATTATTTCTTTGTTGATATGAAAAGCTTAGTTGCTTCTATGGTTACTTCCCATGTTTCCCATTTAGATTATGCTATTGGTCACACTGCATAGAACTTAAAAACTGTCTGAGACCACTACAGTCATCCTTACAAAAGCAAAAGCCTTTACCCTTAACAGTAGTTATGTTTTTAAGAAATGCATAAAAGCTAAGGAAGTGCATCCAGTAGACATGGATAACCAGTGCAATGCTGAGTCAGTTTGGTGTGATTTAAGCACTGGTTAAAATTGAGAGTAGGAGTGTGTCATAGGCCTAATGATTGTGATCAGTATACTAAACAGCTATACAGAGTAGTAGAGTGGGCCAGTAAATCAGAATTTTAGCTTTCCAGATGTAGACTGGAATTTATGAGTTGGTCACTCACACACTAGTAAGAATTCTGTAGTTTTCTTGGATGACTGTTTTCTACAGCAGCATGTCAGAAAGGCAACAAGAGGAAGCAGTACTCTTGATCTGGTTATCAGAAGTGATTCTACATGATTTAAAAATCTGCAGGTAAAACACCCACTGGGCAGCAGCAATCAGGGTATATTAATATGGAATTTAATTAAATAATAGCATAACTCCCTCCTCCCTTCCCATCCTTTCTGTACACATTGTACTCCCCAAATTCTAATTCTGCATTCCTTATATCTGCGTGACACCATGTCTCTGATATCCCAAAAATATCCTCTGATGTTTTGACCAGCACCTCAAATTCATCAAATTTATTTACTAAACTCCTAGTAAATAAATAAACTCCTAGCATTGGTGTACATGCAAGTAAACATAAGACATAAACCAGTCTTCAAATAGGGCTTTGGTCATCCATGCTTTTTTTTTTTTATTTGAACGCAAGATCGTGTTAACTGGAAAAGGAAAGTTTGGTTGTTTCAACACATAGACTCTGAATGGGAGATGTTCAGAATGTTCTAGTAGCGATATGAATGGCCTGATGTCACTGAGTTCAGTGGGAAACTTATGAAATGAGCTTATATTCCATATGCATTTTGTTGCCATTGTTGTTTTGGAGAAATTTCAACTTTTTATTGAATGTAAGTAATTGAATTGTAAGTAACAATGCCATTACACTACATAGTTAAATTTAGGGGTAAACTATGGTGTATTTACACCAGTATTATATAATTAATGCTGTATATATCAATTAATGTATCAATACAGAATGTTAATTAGTTTGATTTGTTAAGGAGTGCACAAAAAACATGGTGAATCATGGTTTCCAACATCCTGAAGTAGGTTATCAAGGTACTGTATTCATTCCAGTAGATTTATTTTCAATTTTTTTTTTTTTTTTTTACGTAAACTCCAAACACGAGAGGTATTGGAACCTATAATACTTAGTACCTTGCTTGGGTTGGAGATTGAGAACATGAAAAAAAAAAAAATTTGTAGACATTGGACTTGAACTTCTGTAGACTGTAATTTTCAGGAAATACGTACAAAGGAAGGTTGTTCCAGAAAACGGCAGTTGAATGAATAAACAAGGAAGATGAAAAGTTGGTTCTGTGAGTTTGAAGTTGGACAGTAAATGGATGTTGGCTGGTGGCGGCATGTGTTCAGACTGTTTTGAAAGAGAGAGTGGAAATTATAGAAGCCAATTCAGAAGAACAGTGCCCATGGAAGTATCTGTAGAAAAGGCATGCAGCAGAAACAGTATGTCTATGAGAGAGTGAGTGGAGAGACCCTGTTAGAGATGAATCATTAATTAACTTAACTGCCCTCTTCTGAACAGAATCAAGAAGCCTGAGAGAGGTTTTGGGGGCACCAACCCAGATGTGGGAACAACATTCCACGGTAGGGCAGATTTGCAATTTTTACAGAGTGAACAGCTGTTTGGAAGAAAAGTAACACTGAGAGGAGCGAAAAAGAAAACCAAGTTTTTTAGATGCAGAGGAAGAAATATTTGTAATGTGTTTGTGCCAAGAGAGATTAGAAGTCAGGGTAATCCCCAAAAGAGATATATCATTTTGCCTAGAAATCGGAGTGTCACTAAAGATAAGCACAGGAGCAGAAGAATCCTTTTTGCGAGATAAGACAAAACTGAGTTTTAGAAGAATTGAAATCAACTAAGTTGTCTTTGCCCCACTGGAGAATTACCTGGAGATAAGCATTTAAGGAACTGGTAGCAGATTTTCGAGAAGTTCAAGCTGATTGAGCAGGACAAGGTTTCTCAAAATTGAAAGTCGAATGCAATGTGCTATCATCGGCAAAACTATGGATAGGATTTCCAGTCAATGGAAGAAAGTCATTAATATACAAGAGAAAAAGAGTGGGGGAAAGAACTGAATCTTGAGGGACACCGGCATTACTGGAGAAGTTAGAAGACAGAGAGCCATCAACCATCACCCTCAGGCCATTTCTGTAGTCAGGTGGGCAGGAGCAGCAGTGCATAGCACGCGCTTCTTGATTAGACCGGGGTTCAAACCCGTGACCACCAAATATGGAGGAT
Source organism: Mastigoproctus giganteus (assembly GCF_048544385.1). Lineage (NCBI taxonomy): Eukaryota > Metazoa > Arthropoda > Arachnida > Uropygi > Thelyphonidae > Mastigoproctus > Mastigoproctus giganteus. The sequence goes on from NC_143580.1 coordinate 143,052,493, forward strand.
GCGAAAAGGTTAGGAAATGACCACCGCATATCCCTGGAGCAATATGGCCTTAGTTGCTAATGCTCCTAAAAAAAAAACCCAAATAAATAAATAACATCACCCTCAGTGAGCGATCAGAGAGAAAACTGGATAACCAATTACAAAAAAAGTTGGAAAACCGTAAGATGGAAGCTTGTTTAGAAGACATTTATGCCAAACACAATCGAAAACCTTTGAGATGTCAAGAGTAACTGCTTGTGTTTCACTGAACTTTTCCATTGAATTAGTCCATAGATGGGTAACATAAGCCAGAATATCACTAGTGGATCGACACTGACGGAATCCATACTGGCGATTGATCAGACACAAGGTTTCTAGGTAGTTTAAGAGTTCACGGTTAATTGATTTCTCTATTACTTTAGAAAGATTAGAAGTAATTGCAATTTGACAATAATTGGATGGGAGGGATTTTTCACCCTTTTTAGGAACAGGCTGGATATGAGCAAATTTCCAAGCAGAAGGAAAAACACCTTTGGAATAAGAAAGTGAAAAAAGGCAGCAAAGAACAGGAGTAAGTTCAGGAGCACAGGTTTTGAGAACAAGTGTAGAAATACCATCGGGACCTGGAGCTTTCTTAGCATCAAGATTAGTCAAAATCCTTCTGCCATCCTTTTGATGAAAGACCACAGGAGGCATTGAATGGAGCATGTTGGGAATGGTGGGAGGTGTTTTACCAAGATCATTAATACAGGAGTTTGAAGAAAACTGGGATACTAGCAAGTCAGCTTTATCCTTGGCTGAAGTGACAATAGAACCATCTGGTTTGGACAGAGGTGGGAGCAGAGATGGGAAAAAGTTGTGGCCAATAGCTTTGGCAAGAGACCAGAATGCTTGGCTACCATTAGAGCAAGAAGCAAGTTTTCTACTCTTAGCCTGTTTAAACTCTAGTTTGGAATGATTAATAACTGCTTTACAATTGTTGCGAGCTTTGGTGTAGGCAGAAAATTAAACTGAAGAATTAGAAACAAGCCAATTACGATACGCAATGTTCTTCTCTTGAACAGCCTTAGCACATTTAATGGAAAACCAAGGTTTAGATAAGGGACAAGATTTTAAAGTGGAGTGTGGGATAAAGGATTCCATTCCTGCAAGAATAATTTCACTGACACGAGCTGAGCAAATGTTGACATCAGAAGTTTTAAGCAGTAATCCGACCAAGGAAAAGAAGAAAAGAAATCTTGCAGGTCATCCCATTTTGCATTCTTGTAATGCCAAACAACACGAGGTTGGGAATAGCCATGAGATAAAGGCTCCACTGGAGAAGAGACAATCACCAAGTTGTGATCTGAAGTGCCTAAAGGACCTCTCACTTCGACCGTGTGCTTAGAAGGGTTGTTTGTGAGAAAAAGATCAAGCGTATTGTCTGTATGATTAGGATTGTCTGGTATTCTTGTAGGTAAATGAACAATCTGTGCAAGGTCATTAGTAATTGCAAAAGCCTCAGCACCTCGACCAGCTGGGTCGGTGTGACTATAAAATGGAAGCCAGCTGGAGTTGTGAACATTAAAATCACCAAGGAAAATTACCTCACTGTTAGGGAAGTTGGACTGGAGAACGTCAAGTTGCAAAGAGAGGAATCAAAGAGCTCCAAGTTATTAGTGGAGTTGGGTGAACGGTAGAGACAACAGATAAATTTGACACAATGAGGTAGAGAGATTTTAAGCCAGAGAAGATCGAAGAGAGGAGATTCCAAATTACCAGTCTCTGACAGGGAATATCAGAGCGGACATATGTAGAAGTACCATCTTTGAGGTGAAAGGAATCATACAGCGAATAATTTGGGCATCTTAGATGAGCAGTAGTTGAATCAACCAATAACTGAGATTCTGTCAGAAAAAGTACATGGGGTTTGGCAGACTGAAAGTGGAAATATACATCGTTGAGATTAGAATTGAGACCACATATATTTGTGAAATGAATTAGGAAGTGTTTGGGAGGTTTAGATCTTTTCGCAGATAAGCTTGCTGTATTAGTTTGATAATTCATGGTGTATTCAATAGTATAGTAAGAAAAAGTGGGGGGGAGGGACATGGTGAAGTAAAGAAATTTTTGGATATGGCGTACACATAGTAAGAATATACCCAGATCCTTTACATAACGTGGCCTTGACAATGTCCCTCACATACACACTACTTGGACTCCCTCCAGTCACTATCTGACAGAGTAGAAGTAGCAAGATTATACACTAGCAGATCCGGAAGCCTCCTAGAGAGTTAACAATAGGTTCGGTCCGGTGTACTAACTAGCGGCTGGCCTGCGAACACCGTTTTAGAGCTGTACCCTCGAAATGTAAGGAATAATGGATCTTGCCACGATGTTCATCATAACCTTAAAAGTCATCAATCATACTGCATGATGGAAGGGTTGACCGGAACTTAGCTCTAGAGACTAAACATGGGTTCCACCACTTCAAGCCTCCAATAAGCAAAGTGGTGGTATTGCACCGGTTGATGAGAGTCATCTACCAACTAGTAGATGACTCTTGAAATTGGGTCCACTCGACTTGAGTGTCACCCGAATATCAGTTCCATCAGCGTTTTAGACTCCCAGGTAGCAAGTACAGCTTGTCTGGCATATCTGAGAGAATGCCTGTGACAACCTCAAGGACCTGTCCAACTGTTAACTATCAAATATTCAAATGTGTTTGAAATTTTAAAACAAAGCTTAACTTTATACTTTTTTTTTTGTGAAAAAAGAATGTTAGGATTGTGAGCAGAAGTGATGATAAAAAAAAAAAAAGTCACACAAGTTCTTTCCCTTCATGAAACATGTAGGTCTATGGAGAGTCTGAGAATGATGCTTACTCCCACTGTAACCTACTCCTATCACACTAATAGCACAACGAATTCAGACTTTAGATTCATCCTATGGATAGCATATGATTGTTCATTGGTCCAGTGAGTTAAATGCTCTCATTGACTTTTTTGAATGGCATCGTTTTTTTTTTTTTTTTTAACAGACATCCTGGGATCTCTGCACATAGGCCAAGGTTTTGCAGTTGCCAAGCACATTAATGGGAGAAACAGGACTACATAGTCTGAATATACTCTTAGTGTTTAACCATAAAACTGGAATCTGGCTAACAGAAAACTATAGTATTCATCAAATGATATTAACACAGCATTATTACACGAGATATGATAGTTTTACGAGGCTCGAAATTAAAGTTTTATGGTTAAGCACTAAGGGTACACGATTTGAGTAACCATGGTTCAGGCTCGTGTGACTGCCAAATGATGTAATGGCCTTGTATTTCTCTATCACGTGAACTCTTGGGATTGTCCCAGAGTATAAAAGAAAATTTATTTTTATTTATGAATTGATTCCACCTGTTGGCATTCCATTGGCTGAGATTCACATTGAGTGACCTTACCATGAACACGTGCATTTGAGACAACCCCCCCCAACTATCTCCATTTCACATTGACACTGTAAATAGTTATTTGTTTGTTTGTCTTTGCACTCCTTGATAGTTGATCCAGCATTTATTACACTGATTCTAAAATTTCTGAATTATTTGACTGATTCTATATGAATTTTCTTACTATATGCAACCATTTTGCCTAGGTTTTAATGTATCCTGATTTGCATCCTATATAAAAACCACTTGCTTTCCATATGCAGATAAGTACAAAGTAATGCTACGGCTTAGAAGATTTAAATATTACTGTTCAACCACAAGTGCAATTTATTGAGATTGTTGTTAAATGCTTCAATTATTAGTATTAGCCAAATAGCAGCACAAGGAAGCCACAGGCTTTTGATGCACTGATCAAAAAAAAAAAAAAAAAATATATATATATATATATATATATATATATATATATATAATATAATATATATAAGAAACAACAAATTATGCCCTTCCCTTCTCACAGAAGTAATTATCCAGCTGACCTTTGGATTTCTTCAAACTGTCAGCCAATTGTTTTTCTACAATTTAGTGATGGAATTCTTTATAATGTTGCAAATTCTGCCTTCATTCATTTTACTACCATCTCAGAACCATATAAACCTCAATCTGATCCCTTCTAAGGTGACTGGTTGCCAAGCTCTGTACTCCACTTCATTAGAATCTTTCAATATGGTTGCCCTTTTGGCGATCTCACCATGCGAGTTGCCTGTCTTTGGACCTTTCAAGCAGCTCAATATCCTTTTTCAGATAAAATCTCCATACTTGGATGCAGTATTCCAAATGTGGTCTTACAGTTGATGTATACAGTGGGATTATGACTTCCCTATCTCTGCAGGATAATGTTCAATAAATTGATGCGACACCTTTGGCTTTTCTGTCAGCCTGTCACACTGTTCAGAAACTTCATATCTGCCCATGTCATAACTCCCAGATCTCTTTCTTCCTCTACTTTTTTTTTATTTGACCCCCAGCAAGTGTATAATTTATTCAGGGTTGCTATTCTCTAAGTGTAAGACCTTGCATTTAGCAGCATTAAAACATAGCTGCCACTTCTCTTGACCATCTCTGAAGTCTGTTCAAGTCATCCTGAAAGAGTGCTGCTTGGCACTGATCATTAATGACTGGCAGTCTTTACGTAAACTGCAAATTTTGACATCTAGCCTTCTATCTCTTCATCAATGTCATTTATGAAAATGAGAAACAACAGTGGTCCAACAACCAATCCTTGAAGGGCCTCACTCCTGACATTGCACCAATCTGAAGAATATCCATTAATCACTAATTATCATTATCAGTGCATAATTTATTTGTGGGTTGCTAATTCCCAAGTGTAAGACCTTGCATTTTTCTACATTAAAACTTAGCTGCCACTTTTCTGATCATTTCAGAGCCTTCAAGTCATCCTGAATGTGCACTGCTTGGCAACGGTCATTAACTACTCTACCAATCTTATGTCATCAGCAAATTCTGACATCATGCCTTCTACCCTTTCGCCAATGTTGTTTAATGAAAATCAGGAACAACAGTGGTTCAAGAACCGATTCTTAGGGGGGAACCCACATGACATTACACCAATCTGAAGAATATCCATAAATCACAACCCACCTTAGAATCTTTACTGTAATCCAACATGTTCCAGCTTCTACAGTAACCTCACATGAGGGACTGAGTCATATGCTTTGGATAAAATCCAAAGCAGAATTTGAGGATAAAAAAATGTTGGAAGGCTAACTATACAAATGTGCATATGACTCCGATTCATGGAAGAAAGACATTCTATTAAGCAGTTTAAGCTCAGTCTATCAAATGAGATTAAACTGCAATAAATCATATATAGGCCAATCCTATCAGAAATTAAAATTGGTAATGAATGGTAGTGACACAGCATTACATAACCATGAGTTCAATCTAAAAACACTAATTAGAGAACCCCATCAAAAAAAGAATTTTTGGAAGCATTTATTATCTAAGAAAGGTGGACATTAACATTAATGGAGGAGGGTCAACATCACACTAGTGAATTCTGTTGGCATACTGTATGAAGAGAAGGATATTTCCATGCCACCACAACCATAAGAAATAATACCAATTATAACTACTAAAATCTCTGTGACAACTGGATAAGCTAGACTTGTGAAAGACAGTTGTGTACAATCTTAGGCAAAGACAAACTGTACACAGTAAATACAGAAACGTGAGCAAAATATTCTGCAAAGATGTTTGCTATGTCATTAGGTATGATTATCTCCTGTTAATTCTAGAGAAGGAGAATTTCATGGGATGTTGATGGAAATTTTCCATCAACATCCTGCCCAGTACTCACCCTGGATTATGAGGTGGACATATACCCAGGGCTACAACAGAAGCTAGCAGTCTCATATGAAGACAGCCCACCAATAAGGATATTCAACAATGATGTAAAGTGTCTTAGAAAGTCAGAATGCACTGCAAGAATGGCAGCCACCCAACAGGACTCTAACACAAACTTGCAAAGACCATAACCCTTTATCCACTTCATTCTTTGTGTTGTACCATGAACTGAGAACTCCAAGTAGTTCATAACAGTAATTATAATTCTGTCTATTTACCTAAGTAATTATAATGAGATGTTAAAAGTTAATGAATAGTTTTCTGGAATGTAAGTAAAGTCTTTTAATTTTAAGTATATTGAAGAAAACCTACAAAAAGGGATTGGAACATGTAGTATCTCTAAACTTATATTTAGGAATACAATTCAAATGTTAATTGGTTTTCCACAAAAATAAACTGTTTTAAATCAATGCAGTAAAGTGTTTCAAATACGATTAATTCATAATAATTTAAGCTCATAGTTTTAGGTTTATAAATTTAATAAGCTCATAATTAATCAATTTTATTAGAAAAAAATTAATGTTTTCTTCCCTTTGTAAGATGGCCACCTGTCAAAATTGGTTTCTTTTTAGTGTCATCACAAATGGAAAAATATAAAATATTTAGATAAGTTTTACTGTGTTATACACACACACACACACACACACACACACACACACACACACACACACACACACACACACACACACACACACACACACACACACACACACACACACACAGGGTGTTTCAGTTAAACGTTTCAGAACTTCTAAGAGGGGTAGGGTACATCCTGACAACTCGAAATCATATAGCAATTTGGGGTCGGAAATGCTTTCCTGAAGCGGTGTTGTACACAGAAGCACCATAAAGAAAAGAGACCGTAAGTGAGAAATCGTTTTAATAATACATGAAAAGAAGCAAAAGGTACATGGATTAAAGTAAGTGTTCGAAGTTTCTTCCACGGGCTACAGTGCACGCCTCACATCTCCGACGCATGGACATCCGAACATTCTGGAATACTCCAGGCGAATTTCGAATTTCTTCGGCAGCTACTGCGATTCTTGCAACCAGCTCCTCAGCATTGTCAACAGGGGTGTCATAAACTAGCAATTTCATATGACCCCAGAAATAAAAATCAAGACATGAAAGGTCGGGTGACCGAGCAGGCCAACGCACGGGACCACCACGTCCGATCCACTGTTGACCAAATGTGACATCCAGGTAGTTACGAACATCTCCGCTATAATGGGCAGGGGCTCCATCGTGTTGGAACCACATTGTCTGTTGCGTCGATGCAGAAATCTGTTCATCTCTCAAAAGTTGTGGCAATACTTGCTGCAGAAATCAAGTAGATAGGTCCGGTTAGACGACACGGTAACAGGTAAGGTCCGATGAGGTGATCTCTCATAATACCGGCCCATACATTGACCGAAAATCGAATCTGTGCTGCACGACGTCGTATTGCATGCGGGTTCTCGACCGCCCAGATATGGTCGTTATGCGTGTTGAAAATTCCTTCCCTTGTGAAGGATGCCTCATCGGAAAACAACACTTCAGCAGGAATCGCAGTAGCTGCCGAAGAAATTCGAAATTCGCCTGGAGTATTCCAGAATGTTTCGGATGTCCATGCGTCGGAGATGTGAGGCGTGCATTGTAGCCCGTGGAAGAAACTTCGAACACTTACTTTAATCCATGTACCTTTTGCTTCTTTTCATGTATTATTAAAACGATTTCTCACTTACGGTCTCTTTTCTTTATGGTGCTTCTGTGTACAACACCGCTTCAGGAAAGCATTTCCGACCCCACATTGCTATATGATTTCGAGTTGTCAGGATGTACCCTACCCCTCTTAGAAGTTCTGAAACGTTTAACTGAAACACCCTGTATATTATATATATATATATATAGAGAGAGAGAGAGAGAGAGAGAGAGAGAGAGAGAGATTAAAAGAAAATCCGGAGAAAACAAATTACCAAATGATTGGCTTGCCAAGCTTGTCTGTTATAATTTCTCTCACTGGTGTTAGATCCCAAGAGCTCCATAATCTGCCCATAAGAATAAAAAAAATATTTGCAGAGTAATTATATAGGAATTATGAATTTCATGAGTTTCAACAATTACTGTAATAGAACAAAACTGCTTAACATTCTATTCAGTTTAATTAGATGCATTAACAATTTTTTTTGTTCAACAGGGAAAGAAACAGCCATAAACTATTACAAATATCACCACATCACCAAAATCTGATATAGTGGGTGCAAAAGTCAAAATGACAGTACAAAGCAGTCCTGGTTTGTACTAGTTGCAGGAACATTTTTTAAAAGTGTATATATATACGCACTGCACTAGAAATTAAATTTCACTAACAACATATGCATATTATATTAAAATATGGACAGGAATATTTAGCACTACAGCATGCTTTCAAACATTAGCTTTACTTAGGATTTTTCTGGTGGATTTCTGTTTGGTATCAAATTTAATTACTTCAAGAAAGATACTGTAGCAGACTGTGCCCTTTCCAGAAATGTTGAGTCAAAGTTCTGCTGATAAAAATGGCCCTTCTGCTTAAGAGCATTTCCAAAGCTGTATCAGAAAGAGAAGATCTGGACTCAGCTTTTGGCTGAAGGCCTGACATAGCCCAGTGGTCAGGAGCGAGAGTGCATAGCACACATTCCTTGAGTAGACCGAGGTTCAAGCCCGTGACTACTAACTATGATAAATATTTGTATTGACGATTTATTGTAAACTCTACTGACTTGGTTGTTGTGCCGGAGTATAAACAGGAAATTTATTATATTCTTGCACTGAATTGCTATGAAGGGACAATTGCTTATAATGGAACATTTTTTATTTTTTCAAGCTTCCTTGTGCACTTGCCAGTTCCCCATCCAAGGATCACTGTATATCAATTCGTTCTTCTTTCATAATAGTTCTGGTAGATTCTTACACTGAAATTGATGGAACCAATGATGTAAAACATCTACTGCTTTATCTATTTCTTCATTTTTAACAGCACCAAGAAGTACAGAAAATTTGTCCAAAAAAAATTTTAAATCTGAAAATGCTGTGCTGCCAATTTATAATTTTTCAATGGGAATTGTGCACCATTTTAGTCACATGCAGAAATAACATACGGTACTTCTTCACTGAACAAAAGAATAGGATCTTCTCCTCTCATTGTAAATTCTCGACTATCTTGGTAGAAGAAATGTCTATGACAAGTGAGAATCATCCCTCTAGTTTAGTCTGCTATGGTAACCAACTTCAAAAATGGAAATGAAAGGTTTAAAAACTGTTATGAATTTGCAGATAACATTCTTTAACGTATCTAGGTGTAAGGACCACAGTGCATGAATGTGAGTTTGGTGGATAGAAAAGTTATTTTCAGATTTTCAAACACTGGATGATTTGTTTGGCCTGTTTTAGCACTGCTTTCCGTCTGCAATCCAGAAGTTTTTTTATCTTGGGGAGAGCACTAAATTTTCTTCTTTCAAAACTTCTTTTTGGATCATGAATTGCATATGGATATGAATCAATTTGGTAAATGTTAAAAGTGATCACATAGTTTTCTGACCACTAATTTCTTTTTTAAATGGACTCATCAAAGGTTGCCACTGTTCTACTTACACATTGAACCAAACATAGCCAATGTATGTACATATACATGTACCCAAAATAATCTATTTTTCTTTTTATCTCACCGATCAGTTGAAATTGTCAACAATTTCAACTGATCAGTGAGATAAAAACATTATCAACACTTAAATGTCAGACAGATTTTAAAGGAATCCAACATGCTTTCCGGATGTTCAGAAGAAAGTAGCTTCCAATGCTGGCACCTGATTTTCACTGATTTTCTATTTTGATAGGTCACAATGGGATAGCTCAGAATCACTTTGATTATTGTCATCTGTAGCAATTGAAAATGACTCATTTTTCAGCACTATCACTACTCTTCTTTTTCTATCTGTGCAATTTCACTAGTAATGCCCCTGTTGGTTTCTGTTCTTATATAAAAATAATTTTTTACTCTATCACTCTCAGGAAACATTTCTGAATAATGCACCTGTAGGACCAGCACAACTCAGAGGTGGATCTTTGTCAGCACAACTCAGAGGTGGATCTTTGTCAGCACAACTCAGAGGTGGATTCTATGTCAATAAATGTAAATAAACATTTGTCAAGTATTCATTACTATGAAATGCTACATCTATTTTTGCATGCATGCTGTCCTTAAAGTTTTTTGTTTGCATGTAATCACTTGATGTAATGAAGGGCTGATTACATCACATTTCCTGCTGCTTAAAAAATTTGGATGAAAAATTAACTCATAGAGTACACAGTGTAAATGTTTACTCTTTTTTTTCCTTCAGATTTTATAATATACAAAAAATCTTACATATGTGTCTTATGAAATTTACATCATATTGCTTTGACATCTTACTGTAAGGTTATTAATTAGCATTAGTAGAGGCATTTGATGCAAGAAAGCAAGCTTATGCAGCATCAGCCAAAAAAAAAAAACCCACTTCCACTTCACCCCTCTGTTTGTTCAAAATACCTGTCCAGCTGAGCCTTAAACTTATTTAGGCTATTAACCTCCACCACAAGGGATGGAAGTCTGTTCCACCAACCAACCACCCGCTGGCTAAAGGCAAATTTCCGCACGTCTATCCTACATCTGTCTTTCCTCAATTTGAATTTATGCCCTCTCAGGTGATTTTTCTGAGCTAGAGGAAGAATCCCATCAGCATTGAGCATGCTTAAACCATTCAAGGCTTTATACACCTCGCTGGTGCCTAGTCTCCAGACACTGTAATTTGCAAAACTTAAGCCTTTCTTCGTAAGAGCACCCCTTTGTTCCATTCACTAATCTTGTTGCCCTTCTCTGTACTCGTTCCAGCAGCTCTACATCCTTCTTGAAATGAGGCCTCCAGACCTGTATACAGTACTCTAGGTGTGGCCTGACCATTGCCTTATACAATGGAATAATCACCTCCTTATCCCTGCTGGAAAAATTCCTGTATATCATTGACAATACTCCATGAGCTACTCTTGCAGCCCGTCTGCACTGCTCAGAGAACTTCATATCTGCCTGCACAACCACCCCCAAGTCCCTTTCATTCTCTACCACTGTCAGTGTAGTACCACAGAGTTGATACGTTGCTCTGGGGTTGCTGTTTCCCATCTGTAGTACTTTACATTTGTCAATGTTAAACTTCATTTGCCACCTCTCAGCCCATCTGCTCAACCTTTCCAGATCCTGTTGCAGCAGCATAGTGTCAGTAGTGTCCTTGACAACCCTGCCAACCTTTGTATCGTCTGCAAACTTGGACATTAAGCCCGATATACCATCATCAATATCATTTATAAATACAGAAAACAATAATGGACCCAACCTGAGCCCTGAGGGACTCCACTAATAACATCAGTCCACGATGAGCAGTGTCCATTGATTACCACTCTCTGTCTTCTCCCCCTCAACCACCCCTTTATCCATAGCAGCAATTTGCCTCCAATGTCACACTGCTCCAATTTGTGTAGCAGTCTTCCATGTGCAACAGTATCAAAAGCCTTTCTAAGATCCAAGTATATAATATCAAAGTTATTCCCTGCATCCAGTTCTTTTGTGACTGCATCATAGTATCCAATCAAGTTGGTCAGGCAAGACTTCCCCTTAACAAAACTATGCTGTGTCCAAGCTATAACTGAAGTCTTGTCTAGATGATCCTGCAGTGAAACTACTGCCTCCATTAATTTTCCTGGAACAGAAGTTAAACTCACAGGTCTATAATTACTTGTGTCAGCCTTTGATCCTCCTTTGTGAATTGGGGGTACATTTGCACATCTCTAGTCTATGGGTACCTCCCCTGAGTCCAAGGAAGCTCTCATAATTATGGCTAAGGGTTTGCTTACTTCCTTTGCTGCCTCCTTTAATATAACTGGATAGATCCCATCCACCCCGGGTGCCTTTCTTGTGTTTATCTTCAACAGTTTCTCCTCCACTTTACTCCCAGTTATTTCAAGATTCTGTAGCTTACTGCTAGAGTTGAATACACCTCTGGCATTCCCCTTGCTGAATAACTCCTCATGTGTGAATGTCGATGATTAGCTTCGCATCACACAAGTATGATAAAATGGTTGCACATTACAGAGGACAATGCTATTATCTGTGTTTCAATTTTGAAATGTGATATATAACCTGTCATTCAGCTTAGATGTACAATAATTTAAAATGAAAAAGTTACCAAATTTAAAATAAAATAATTTAGTAAAAAATTTTTCCGAACTTGCACTAAACTGTCTAGCTAATTGAAACCCTTTGTGCTTCCATAAACCATTTAATAGCCATTATTATTCAAAAATTGTTTACTTATTATTCTTATTTACTTATTATTTACCTATTATTCTCTAAAAGTGTGTTTTATTTTACTACCCTCTTCTTGACTATAGCTGCTTAGTGCTGGTCAGAGTGAAGGTCCTATATATTCTATGTATTCTCCAAAGTTTCATAATTGTTCCAAGTATTAGCCACACTTTTTCCCTAGTCAAAAAATTCATAGAAAACACTCCTAGGCCTTTGCCCACCTCACCCCATGGTTCTTGCATTGAGGCAGGTGCATGGTAACTCACTGTACCGAAACTGTAACTTTTTGTCCTCCTCAATCCATAAATTCCAAAAAAATTCTTCAATTTCTCAACAGCTAAAGCAGTAATTTCTGTATTTTGGAGTGGTAATGGCCCATTAATTTTAGTATTAATAACACTGGATCGAATCCCTCCACTGTCATGTCCTCCCGTTTTATTCTTTTTGGGTTTGTAATCACCTAATTTGCATAAAATTAATGATGAAAATGCCATAACTGATTATTGGTTATAATTTATTATGTTTCTGGAAGAAAAAGAAGTGTTGTTATAAATAACTGAGTCATCTGATGCTCAACACTGATACAAATTATGTTAGTACTTAACTTATGTTGAACAAGACAAACATTTCTGTTACCAGCATCTTTATTTTTAAATAAAAATGGCTATATATTATGAAGAAATGTGTCTCTTGAAAAATAATAACTGAGTTTTTCTTTTAGTATTATTGTGGGCACGTTGATCGAAGAGAGAGAGAGAGAGAGAGAGAGAGAGAGAGAGAGAGAGAGAGAGAGAGAGAGAGAGAGGAAAGAGAGAGAGAGAGAGAGAGAGAGAGACAGACAGAGAGAGAGAGAGAGAGAGAGATCTATCTAAGTTCTTGAAGTTATACAGATATTCTGTGGTGAAGTGGTACCGCACACCACAGAATAGAAATGCACCTAGAAATCAAAGCCAGATTTCACTCTATGCAGGTTGAAGCTTACATTTTCACTATTTTCTAAAATAATAACTGCACATTTATATTACAATAAAAATTCAGAAATATTTTTTGTCAAATGGGAAACTTAGGAATGTAATAATAATAATGGTGTTTTACTACTATGTTGTAAAACACCATTATAATTACAGACCACGATTAGAATAGCAAGGATTTACAAAATATTTAACTACTGAATATTGTAGCTTTCAAATGAATTTTATTTATTGCAGAGGATATAATAATTTTGATTCAGTTGTGATTTCTCAAACATTTACATAGACATCTTTAGCATTATTAGGAAAAATTCACTAAAAACTTTTTCCAGTGTTGTCTGGTTGTAGCAGAATCATGGTCATTACATCCAGTACTGTCAGCTTCAATGTTGTTGTTTCCATCTCAAATTATTTAGTTTCATGGGTGTCAAAAGCTAGCAATGTGCCCCAGGACAACCTTGCTGAGACTGTCTTTCCTCCTCCAATTCCTCTTTCTGTAACTCATGGTGCTGTTTTGAACTTCCTACTCAATTTCAGGACCAATGTGGCTGACTAACCTGTTTGTCACCCCCCCGCCACTTCCTCAGTGCCACTATTTAATTTATAATCTAATATTTAATAGTAAAATGACTGTTAGAAGTAAACTAACATTTGTGTTTCACTCTCAGCACTAACATCACCTAAGATGATTATTTTACAATGTGACACAATATAATTGTGTGATTATACAGTAAACAGGAATGTTGAACTCTAGAATTGAAAGTGATACAAAAATAATGAGATCAGAATAAAATAACTACATGATTATATCCAGTGAACAAGAGTATTGCACTCTTAAAATTGGAATTGAAATGAGAGTAGTTATGTGAATCAATTTTGGCACAAATTTCTTAGACCACTGACCCACAGCTGACCTATCACACAGAAAATATGAATTAGGGTAAGTTAGGAAGGTAAGAGCTTCAGCTCTGCAGGTGATCGAAGTACCAATCATGGGCAACCATTTTAAATGTGCTGAAGGACTATCCTCCATGCAACAACGCAAGGATTAATAATCATAACTAGTTGTCTTTTCATCTTTTTTTAAAAAGGTAATGAAAACTCCATTCTATAAAAATATATAAGAAAATAATAAAAAAATATCATTGAATTTTATATACAGATATTCCACAATACCTAATTACACCATTTTCCAATCCAGCTGCAATAACATTGACTGAAAGACCCTCTTGTGCAGTAGAATAACATAGGGCTGTAATATGCATCATAATCTCCACATTTCCTACAAGTCGAGCATTTATAGTATGAACTTTTAAGCAACTACCTCCAGAAGCTATCAAAAAAAAAGCATGAATTTTGATTAACTTATTTGAATAACACATAAATCTTTATAATAACAAATTTTGGACTGATATTAATAATAAATTTAACTCTTAACTTTTTTTGTTTGTTTGTCAGAAGTTATTACTAATGTGAGTATTGATTAGGAATCCAGTAAAAGATTTTTGTAAAAATACAAACTTCTAATTTCATATTTAAATATGATTGTGTTGTAGTACCTCATGGCCAAAATTATAAATTAATTTTGTTCCCTAAACCAGGGCTTGACAAATTGGGCTCCAGGTCATCATGGTGACTAAGAAATCTGAGTGACCAAGGCAATTTTGGGGACACGAGGTTGAACTGTGAGCTTTATTTTACAATTGCTACAACCTTTAATACAGGTGAAGTATGGTGGATGCCTAGTATGATACTAAAATTTTAACAGTTTTCTGTTATAGAATGAATCTTATTGGTTGAAGAATGAGACATAAATGATATTTAAACCAATGCTATCTGGTTGTCACTGGGATAGAACTAGAGTTACCTGGAGAGAGAGCATTTTGTAATTAGTTTTGTTGCAACACTTTATTTAAAAATTTATGCTTCACAAAGATGTATATTATTTATTTGATTTAAATTTGTAAAAGCAATAAAGTACCAGGGGCTCACATCTGGTGAGTATGGGCTTGGCCAACCCAGGGTCCTGAGCTGGATATCATCATTCTTCTCTTTCTTGGTGATTCCCTTCTACTTCGACTCTCTCTCTCTCAGTATAACGTGGGAACTTTTTTTTTTTTTTTTTTTTTTGGTTGGTGTTGCATAAGCCTCAGGCTTCCTTGCACCATATAGCTAATAATAATAATAATAATAATAGTAGTTATAAAAAAATGTGCTTCTTGAAAGGATACAAAGATGGGAAACATCTACTGAGATCAGAAAAAGAGCATCAATATATGCAAAGACTTTGAACATGTGGGCTAAAGACTTGGTAACTTAGTCGCCATAGAAACCTAAGCAAAGGGTGTATAAGCTTGAGAGGGGTCAGTATGATGAATGAGGATGTAATTTTCACAGTTATAAATGATTCCAGAACTGGGGATGAGGAAATGGATTGCAGAAAGTTTCCTTTTGGCCAGTGAGGTGTCAATTACTAGTATAATGGGTAGTTGAGACTGACAGATAAGGGAAATTCAAAGGTCAGTTATTACAGTAATTACTTTTTTTGGTTGGTGCAACAAAATCCATGGGGTTCTTTGCATAATATAGCTAATACAAATACTAGATGAATATTTGTAAACTATGAAATCACTGCATCACTTGCTAATCATTTTAATGACATCAGCAATGCAAATACAACTTACAGGATGCAAAATTTGAATTTAAAAAAAACAAAACAAAAAACAAATGCATACAGAAAGGACTGGAGGTGAGGTTAAGAAGCACATGACCAGTGCAATGTCGAGTTAGTCTAGTGCGATTTATGCACAGGGAAAATAAAACTGGGAGTAAGTATGTTATAGGCCAATTGATTTAATACACTCTGTGATACTGAAATTGCAGCACCCTGAGAGAATACAGGAACACAGAGAGGATCTTAGAGTAATGACAGCCAAGGAGTTAAAGAATACATGATAAAAGCCGCAGATGTTAATGTGCATGAATACAGGCACTCCCCAGCTTACGTAATACTCGACTTATGGAAATTCGACTTCACGTAAGTTTTGCTGGCTGGTGCTGTTGTTGTTGTTATTGGGATTAATGACACAAGGGCTACTGAGGCTAAATTGTGTGTGTTCACAGTTTGTTTACAGGCAACATATCGTTAGAGATGTTAAATTATATGTTAATGTACAGGCCAATATGTTTTAAATACATGAAAAGCTCTTGTATATTGGCTTCAATACCTAATATATGAGAACAAATTAGATGAGCTGTTCAACATTAAGAGTGACCGGAAAGTGTTTGATCGAATGGTTGAATATAAGCGACACTCAACCAGAAAATGATGAACCACAAGTTGCATCTGACAGGATGAGCTGAGGTGGGTTTTCTTCCAGTAGCAGGAAGAGATGGGTATGGTGAGTTTGTCCAATCCTGAGCTCTGCGAATACCACTTCTTCTCGTCTGTTTTGTCGGAAGCTAGAGAGCCACAGCTTTGGATCTTCTTTTATCTGGTAAAGTTTATTGTTGATGTTACTTTCCAGATCTGTGACCATTTATCGTAGTACACGTTACGAATGGCAGACTTATAATCGCTGTAAGGAACCTGAGGGTGTTGTGAGAAAGAGGGTTGAGGATGTTTAGTGGCAAAGTCAGCACCTTCATTTCCAGGAATGCCAGAATGGCCAGGGATCCAGCAGAAACTGATCGGTTGATTGGACACACTGCAGCAGAATAGCTGGGAATGAATCTGTTTCAAGATAAGATGAGAATATGAGAACTTCTTTATGACAGAGACAGCACTGAGGGAGTCGGTGTAAATTATGACAGGTGAGATGGAAAGCTCAATAATCTTACTAAGTGCTAACTTAATGGCATATAATTCAGCTGTGAAGACACTGCAAGCTAGCGGTAAAAAAGTAAAGTAAAGTGCAGCCATTATCAGCCCACTGCAGGATGGAAGCCTCCTCAACAATTCATGCTGAGGGCGATGGACCAATAATCTGCCACGCTGGTCCAGTGCGGGTTGACGGATCGACCGTATTCAGCAGTCAGGGGTTTGAACCCCGGTCTACTCAAAGAGCGTGTGCTACTGCACTCCCGCTCCTGCCCACTCGGCTACGGAGACCGTTAGCGGTAGTGTGTCTGAAATCGTACATGAAGGAAAAACTGCAGCAGCACCTACCATTTTGTCAGTTTTGGAACCATCTGTATAAATTTTATATGCATGGTTGTTCATAGTAACATGAACTGAGTGTAACTGTCTGATATTGCAGGGTGGTATAATATTTTTCCCCCCAACTGGAGAAAATGCACATTGTGAGAGACAGACACATAAGTCCAAGGAACAGGTGCAGCTGTGTCCCGAAAAATTTCATTTAAATCGACATTCCAACTCTGAACAAGGCTCTTTAATCCTGAGTGAAGCAGGTCTAATTTCATTTGGCTTGCTCTCATAGAATGATTCCCATCGCACCCCAGTTGGGAGTAAATAGATACTCCCAACTGGGGTGCGATGGTAGACTCTGGATCTTAACAGCATATTGGAGCGGTAGTGTTTTTCTATGCAGGTGTAATTGGGGATCATGTGCTTCAATATAAAGACTTTGGATTGGAGAAGTCCTGAACGCTCCTAGGGCTGTCCTCAGAGCACCATGCTGTATGACGTTCAGCCGTTCTAAAGTGCTTATCCTAGCAGAGTCATATACTGAAGAACTGTAATCCAAGTGTGAATGGATTAGAGACTTGCACAGGTGTAGTAAGGTATAACGATCAGCTCCCCATGACATGGACAAGACTGATCGAAGTATATTCATATGCTTTAGACAAGTAGTTCTTAAATGAGTGATGTGAGCTTGGAAGTTTAGCTTGCTGTCCAAGAAATCTAATGGTATTAACAAGTGGGATTGGAGTTTTGTTTATTTCTAGTTCAGGGTCAGGATGGAGAGCCTGTAACTTGCAGAAGTGAGTGGCAGTGCATTTATTTTCTGACAGTCGATAACCATTCTGTGAAGTCCAGGATTCTATTTTGGTTATGGCTAGTTGGAGCTGCCGTTCAATGGTGTTCATACTTTTGGACTGACAGGAAATGGTAAGATCGTCTGCATATATGTAGGTTTCAACGGTTTTTGGGATGTTGAGTGTCATATTGCTAACTTGAATTGCGAATAGTGTTGGACTAAGTATCGAGCCCTGTGGTATGCCTACCTCTTGAATGTGAGATGTAGAGAGTGCGTTTTTATATCAAACCTAAAAATACCGAAGTCGCAAGAAATTCTGAATTATTTCAGGCAACTATCCCCTTAGATCTAGATGGTAAAGATCCATTATAATACCATGACGCCAAGTAGTGTCAAATGTCTTTTCAAGATCTAAGTTAACCATGACTAGATGTTGTCTCATGACAAAGGCATTGTGAATATGAGATTCAGCTTTGATAAGCAAGTCTAGTGTTGATCTGTTCTTCCAAAATCCATACCGATGGTCTGGAAGGAGATTCTGTGACTCCAGGATGTAAGTGAGTCTTGTATGAATCATCCTTTCGAAAATTTTCCCTACGCAGCTGGTAAGAGATATTGGCCTATAATTTTGAACCAGGGTAGATCTTTGCCTGGTTTTGGTATGGTGATAATGAACGAATGGCGCCAGGAAGAAGGACAGACATTTTCAGAGAAGATCCGATTCTATAAAATCAACGGGGTACACAAGTCCTCTTCATGTAAATGCTTTAGCATAATGTAACGAACACCATCTGGCCCTAAAGCACTGTTGTGAGATCTATTTAATGATTCTTTCAGTTCTATTAATGTAAAGGGTTGGCTGTATGGGAAGGAGCAGCACATTGAGAAGTTAATTTTATACCATTCTGCATGATCTTTAATGCTCTGGAAGGAGTTTGCATAGGAAGCAGAAGCAGAGCTGGTGGCAAAAGATTCTGCTAACACATTGGCAACTTCTTCGGGCGTAGACATGTCTTTTCCTTTCCAGTGAAGTATGGGAGAGGGTAGCCGAACAAATTCGCCATTTAGCACCTGTATCCTTCTCCAGATGATCCACGTGTCAGTGTCTTTTGTGATGGTTGATGCAAAAGCAATCCATGAGTCGCCGTGTTTTGCTTTCCTTCTAATTTGCCTTGCTTTTGCTTTAAGCCTTTTATAAGCAATTAAGTTAGTGGTAGTAGGACATTTCCAAAAATCATTCTATGCACGGTTTTTATCTTGTTTGGCAATAGAGCACTGTGCATTCCACCAGTGATTTCGATGAGCACGAAATGTCTTGGATTTTGGAACGAAAGCATTTGCCGCAGTCAAAATCTGATTGGTGACGTAAATAGTTACATCATCAATATGTTTCTGTTGGACATAAATTCTGTCTAAGAGCATTTGGACAGAATAGCCATCCCAATTCGCCTTACTAAACTTCCAATTGGATCATTGGTTAGGATTTTGAGTTACAGCTATTTGTATTGAGCAAATAATTGGAAAGTGGTCACTGTTAAATGGATCATATAATACTGACCATGTCAGGATTGGAAAGATGGATGGAGAGCAAACTGACAAGTCAAATGCAGAAGTAGATCCTGTAGGTAGGTGGATGTAAGTAGGAGATCCAGTGTTTAGTAAATTAAGATCGCTATTATTCATAAATTCTTCAATTAATTTGCCTCTTCTGTCCATTGAAACGGATCCCCACAATGGATGGTGTCCATTAAAGTCACTGAAAAGACAAATTGGAGTTGGTAGTTGTGTAATGAGATTGACAAGTTTTGAATGGGGAAGAGGTAGAGATGGTGGAATATAAACGGTAACAAGAGTAACTGATGTACCAACTGCAATATGAGTAGCCACAGCTTCTAGATTTGTTATTAACTGGATCAGCTTGGATGGCACGTTAGAATTAACCAGAATGACTACTCCTCCATGTGCAGGAGACTCTGATTTCTATCTCGTCTATACATCATATAATTGGAGAATTTTGGCAAAACTTGGGGTGACAAGAATGTTTCCTGTATGCATACAGCTATGGGGTTGAATTGAGCTATTAAATCTTCGAAGGCATCAGAATGGCTGCTTAGTCCTCTGCAATTCCACTGTATGATGTTATGCATTATTTAGGTTTATTTGAGGATGATTCGTCTGGCTGTTTTTTGGATGCGGGACATTTTTTCCAGTCTTTTTTTGGGAATATGGGACGACCAGTATCCATAGTATCATTGGCATGCAATTCTAGGATGGGTTCCTCATAATCCGGGCATACATCCACTTCCATACTGTTTGTTTGAGGTTCGGCTTTCTTACAATCTTTAGTAGTTTTCATTCTTTCAGTGTCCTGCGAGACTATTGGAGTATCAGTTGGGATACTAATTGGGGTGTTTGTGGCTTCACTGGTTTTAGGTTTTGGAGTATCTTTTTGGAAGCTGATAAGGTTTCTTTAACCCAATTTGCCAAAGAGGTGTTCGGTGGTATTTACACGTCTGTTTGAGCTGCAGTTGAAATATAGCTTTGGGTGCGAGACGCATAAGATTGACTGGGCATGGTCGACATAATTTGTCTGCGTGCTTCAGGATATGTTACTTTATGTTCTATTTTGTATCTCTGAATTTTCTTTCAGAGATACAAAAGATCAGTTTTTCACATATCACATGATTTAGAAAATGCAGGATGACTTCCTTTGCAGTTGGGACACACGGGGGTTGAGGCTGAGCAATCTGTTTGTGTACTTTAGAGTCACATATAGGACAGATGGCATCACCTCTGCATGCCTGCTGAGAATGGCCATATTTCTGGCATTTAAAACAGCGAAAAGGATTCGGGATTTACGGTTGAATCAGGCAGTTTAAATAGCCAGCTTTTACAGTGGATGGCAAATCAGGAGTGTTGAAGGTTAAAATGATGGATCGAGTTGGTACGAGATTTCCATTTTTTTTAAATCACTATGCGCTTCGCACTGATTACTTTCAAATTACTAAGTTCGTGGACTAATTCCTCCTCAGACACTGAAAGCAGGTCCCAATCTGTGATGACGCCTTTCGATGAATTTACAGTATTGTGGGGAGTAACAGATATTGGCAACCCACTAAATGTTTTTGTCTTTAATAGCCACTCAGAATGTTTGTCGGTGGCTGTTTCAACCAGGAGGTCTCCTGATTGTAGTCTCTTCACCATTTTTGGTGATCCTGCAATTGATTCTAAATATTTTTGAATCATAAATGGTGATAGCTTGCCCACCGGCTGAGCAGACAGAGAGTGTATCACCAAAAAGTTAGGGAGGTTATGACAATCTACTTCTATTCGAAGGCGCCTCCGTAGCCAGGTGGGAAGGAGCAGCAGTGCGTAGCACACGCTTCTTGATTAGACCAGGGTTCGAGCCGGTCACCAATAAATACGGAGGATGCGGAAAGGTCAGGGAATGACCACCGCATATTGTGGAGCAATATGGCCTTAGTTGCTAATGCTCCTAAAAACCAAACAAACAAACAAACAAACAAACGAACTTCTATTCGAAGTAGATTGTCATTCGAAGTCTTTTAGGTTGGTTTGAGTCATTTCATTGGACATTTCTGACCTGGAGCTTGATGCCACTAAAGAAGGAAAATTATTTAAGTCCATCTTTGCTCCTTTTAGCCCCGGAAGAGTAACTTTTCTCCCAAGTGACCGGCTCCGCCACATAGTAGTAGTAGCAATAGTGGCATGTGATGCAAGAAAGCAAGTGTATGAGCTTATGCAGCATTAGTCAAAAAAAAAAAAAAAAAAAAACACACCATTCCCTCCAAATGCTTGTCCAGTTCCTCTTTAAATTTATTTAAACTATCAACTTCCACGACAGATGTAAGTTTGTTCCAGCAATTAACAACCCGCTGGCTTAAGACAAATTTCCGCACATCTATTCTACATCTGTCTTTTCTTAATTTGAATTTATGCCCCCTTAGGTTCGTAATCTGAACAAGTGGAAGGATCCCATCAGAATTCAGCATGCTCAACCCATTCAAGGCCTTATACACCTCAATCAGATCACCGCGCAGGTGCCTAAGTCTCCAGCCACTGCAATTTGCAGAACTTAAGCCTCTCTTGGTAAGAGGATCCCTTCATTTCCCTCACCAATCTTGTTGCCCTTCTCTGTACACGCTCAAGCAAATCTACATCCTTCCTAAAAAGAGGCCTCCAGACCTGTATGCAGCACTCAAGGCATGGCCTAACCATTGCCTTATACAGAGGGACAATCACCTCCTTTTCCCTGCTGGGAAAATTCCTATATATCATTGACAAAACCCCATGATCTGTCCTGGTAGCCTGTCTGCATTGCTCAGAAAACTTCATATCTGACCGCACAATTACTCCAAGGTCTTTTTCATTTTCTACCACCTTAAGTGTAGTACCACACAGTTGTTACGTTTCTCTGGGGTTTCTTCTACCCATATGCAGTACTTTGCATTTGTCAAGGTTAAACTTCAGTTGCCACTTCTTAGCCCATCTGCCCAAATTATCTAGATCCTGTTGCAGTAGCACACTGCCATTACTGTCATTAACAACTCTGCCAACCTTTGTATCATCTGCAAACTTCGACACTAAGCCTGATATACCTTCATCAATATCACTGATAAATATACAAAACAGAGGACCCAACACCGAACTCTGTGGGACTCCACTAATAACATTACTCCACAAAGAGCAGCACCCATTAATTACCACCCTCTGTCTTCTCCCACTCAACCATCCTTTTATCCATTGTAGCAACTTACCCTTAATACCATTCTGTTCCAATTTGTACAATAGTCTTCTTATAATATGTGGAGGCAGGAGCTGTGCCACCAGTAACCAAGCGGTTGAGGAAGTTACTTGGATTAGTATGAATTAAATAAATATATATGTATAAGGAAAGAAAGGCGAATTTCCTTTCTGGATTCTTACTTTAAAGCTTTTAAGTAAAGAATCACTTGAGTAAAACAGGAAGAAGAGACACTAAAATAAATATAACTTATTCGCTGAGTAACAGCACTCTATATATATATGGCACAAAAATCTCTATGTCACTATCGCTTGGCACTCGGGGCCACTGGCTGGTGAAAACTTAAAAAAAAAAAAAAAAAATAGTGGAAATGTATTTTGCATCCCATAGGAATAAATGGAGGTATTGTGCAAATATCGTAATGTGAACCTGAAAACACATTGTTTTTTTTTGGTAATTCGTTCCAAGATCTCGGAAGTCGAAATTTTCACTATATAACTAAGCTATTTGTCTCTTTAAATGGTAATTTTTATAATGGAAATTGCACTAAACTTTCATTGTTGTCATATGTTCCATTATAAGAATCAATTTTGAATGCCTTTGTGATATTTTTCTAAAACACTTTTCTGGAGGTCATTACCATAAAACAATAAAAACAATTTGCACTTTCTGATTTATTGGGCTTTTCTGTTATCACAATCTATTATAAATGAGTGGTAAACTCGATCTTATCGCATTTGTAATAATACCGATAACTGCAATTCTGTGTGTTTTTACATTATGTATTATGGTGAAATGAGTTCCACTTCACTGAAATCTTCTCTTCATTCTTATTTACTTATTACAATGGCGAAAGGAAAGGGACCAATGGAAAGTGCAAGTTCTGGCAGTGGTAGGAAATGAATTAAAAGTGATTTAGAAACGAAGATGAAAATAATTAAGTAAGAAACAGGACAAAGTTTGTCTTCTATTGCATGGAATTAGGTCTCGATGCTTCAACAGTGAATACTATTTTAGGGGACAGTGCAGACAAAACAGCATTCAGGTGCTATGTCAAAGATGGAAAAGCTATTAATAATATGGATGGAAAATCATATTCAGAAGTAAGTGCCCAAGTTCAATGGCCATTCAAACAAAAGCAAGAAGTATTTATGAGGATATTAAGGGTAAGTACGGCGAACCCCAAGCCAAGTTCGTGGCAAGCAACAGATGGTTCAAGCATAATGCTGGTTTCCAAACCATTAAAGTATGCGGTGAAGTCGCCAGTGCCAATTCTGCAGCTGCAGAGAAATTTTGTGATGTGTTGGAAAAAAACCCCTTCTAAATCTCCACAGCACTCATCTTCTGTAGCTGTTGCTTATCAGCTGGAGAGTTAATTCTGGCAACGATGCTTGAAAGGTAAAACTTGATGACATTATGCCTGTCTCCCCTCTCTTTTTGAAATTTTATAATTTTGAAATTTTTGTAATTTTGTACTTTTGTCATATTTCCTGTGCATGAGATAAAAAAATTGAATAAATTACATGTTCATTGAACATTTCTTTTTTGCTTCACTCAAATTCAGCATGCACAGTTTCGAGTGCTGAATAAGCATTTAGGGAAATTCTGACACGTAAAATTCGATTTACGTAGAGTTCTGCGGAACACAACTCTTACATAAGTCGGGGAGTGGCTGTAAATTTAATGAAGAAAAGGATGCTTATAATTGACAAATCAATATGATTTAAATCCACCATGGTTGTGGATTTATCGAGCAATGCATCTCCACATTGAGTTGTACAGGTATCAAACAGCCTCCTGCGGTGTTCCCACCAAGCCTCTTGCAAGTTCTTCAGGTCAATGGTGGTCTGTGCTAGCTCTGTAGATAGTGTCCAATCATGGCTCACAAGTGCTTGGTGGGTGGGAGGGAAATCTGAGGACCTGGCTGGTCAAGACAGTACATCAACAATATATTTGCACAACAAGGATACTCAGATGAAACCACTGCGATATGTGTTCAGGTGTTGTCCTGCTTAAAAATGGCATCAGGCACCCAAGTAAGAAAGGAATAAGTGACGGGTTCCAGAATCTTGATGACAAAGTGGTGAGCAGTCAGACTGATGACAGACAATAACAATGACTGACTTATCAAAACTGAACATAGCCAGCAGGGAGTGCAGTATAGCATTCAACAACAGCTCTAGATCATTGCATTCACCACATTCTTACCACATATGTATGCAGCATTCATTGAGCCCCAAGAAGATTTATCACTGAACATCACTTTATGCAATTCGGTATCTCAGATGGTCTGTGTGCAGCATCATTCCAATGGGTAGAAGTCAGGGGATAATTGATGCAATGGCTGGTATGCACTGTAGCCATTCAGGATGGCTACAGTGGCCATTGCAGCTACCTACAGCCATGCTGGCTACCATCCAATAAGTTGTGACATTAGCTGGCTCTCACCCCTGTGCAAACCTGTCGATGGATAAAACAAACTCCCATTCTGTAGCCATCTATCCACTACCCATTTGACAAGTAGTCACACCTTCCTGCAGCCACTGCTGTCAATATCTGTGCACTGTGGTATTATAACAATACATGTACACTCACTGACCTATGATCTGGCTTTTACAGAGTTTGTATACATCACATTGCTTGATGGGGAGTTGGGGGAAACTCCTGGAGTAGCATTACCATTAACACAATACACTACATATCCAGCTCAGGACCCTAGGTGTGCCAAGCCCATACTCACCAGATGTGAGCCCCTGGGGTTGGCTGATATGCAAAAAATGAAGACAGAGATTGTGGAGTTCAAAGTAGCACATCTGTGTGATACAATGAACAGGCTTCTGTCTGGCAGGAACTGACTTCAGAGTATAAGGAGATTGTAGAGAATGACAGGACTTTGACAGAAGGCAGATTATTGGCCTTTGAGTTGCTGGATGGTGCTTTGTCATGTAGCAGAATGCGTGGAAAGCATTAATAATAAGAGACATTTAGTATATAGTGTATAGTTCGATTAATGTGCTTTCAATTAGTGCAGCACTCTTGCGGGATGCATTAAGCACACTAATCGAGGGATTACTGTATACACAAAGCTCTTGAATTTAGTATTAGTATTAGTAATGGTCGCATGGTGCAAGAAAGCCCATGGCTCACGCCACACCAGCCAAAAAAAAAAAAAAAAAAATTGAATAAAACAATGATAAAAAAATAAATAAAATAAATAAATAATAATAATTAATAAAAGAAAAGGAAATTAAACCTATCATCCTATGCGCTTCCCTGACCCGAAGGTACTATCCAGATGACCTTTGAATTTCCCCAAAGTGTCAGCCTCTACCACCCATGTAGACAACTTATTCCGGTAATTTTTAACTCACTGGCTAAAATAAAACTTCCTGCAGTCCAATCTAAACATTTCCCCCCGTAACTTGAATTTATGTCCCCTAGTTCTAGCATCATTTATTATCTTGAAAATTTCATCCTCATTCATTTTACTGATGCCTCTCAGAGCCTTAAACACCTCAATCAAATCTCCTCTAAGGTGTCTAGTTTCCAAACTCTGCAACCCACATATTCGAAGTCTTTCTTCATAAGGACGCCCTTTTGCCGATCTCACCAGGCGAGTTACCCGTCTTTGCACCCTTTCAAGAAGCTCTATGTCTTTCTTTAGGTGCGGTCTCCATGCTTTAACACAGTATTCAAAGTGTGGTCTAACAAAAGCCTTATATAATGGGATTATCACGTCCTTATCTGTACTTGCAAAAGTTCGATAGATCATGAATAGGACACCATGGGCCTTCCTTGCAACCTGTTTACAATGCTCAGAGAATTTCATGTCTGACCGTATCAGTACTGGGTTTAGTTGAACTCCACCAAGTAGTAGTAGTGGCAAGTAGCAGTACATGTGATGCAAGAAAGCAAGTGTATGAGCTTATGCAGCATCAGCCAAAAAAAAAAAAAAACACACCATTCCCTCCGAATGCCTGTCCAGTTCCTCCTTAAATTTATTCAACCTATCAACTTCCACAACGACAGATGGAAGTTTGTTCCAGCAATTAACCACCCGCTGGCTAAAGGCAAATTTCCGCACATCTATTCTACATCTGTCTTTTCTTAATTTGAATTTATGCCCCCTTAGGTTCGTAATCTGAACAAGTGGAAGGATCCCATCAGAATTCAGCGTGCTGAACCCATTCAAGGCCTTATACACCTCAATCAGATCACCGCGCAGGTGCCTAGTCTCCAGCCACTGCAATGTGCAGAACTTAAGCCTCTCTTGGTAAGAGGATCCCTTCATTCCCCTCACCAATCTTGTTGCCCTTCTCTGTACACGCTCAAGTAAATCTACATCCTTCCTAAAATGAGGCCTCCAGACCTGTACGCAGTACTCAAGGCATGGCCTGACCATTGCCTTATACAGAGGGATAATCACCTCCTTTTCCCTGCTAGCAAAATTCCTATATATCATTGACAAAACTCCATGACCTGCCCTGGCAGCCTGTCTGCATTGCTCAGAAAACTGCATATCTGCCTGCACAATTACTCCCAGGTCTTTTTCATTTTCTACCCCCTTACGTGTAGTACCACACAGTTGGTACGTTTCTCTGGGGTTAATTCTACCCATATGCAGTACTTTGCATTTGTCAAGGTTAAACTTCAGTTGCCACTTCTTAGGCCATCTGACCAAATTATCTAGATCCTGTTGCAGTAGCACCCTGCCATTACTGTCATTAATAACCCTGCCAACCTTCCAACCTTTGTATCATCTGCAAACTTCGACATTAAGCCTGATATACCTTCATCAATATCATTGATAAATATACAAAACAACAGTGGACCTAACACCGAATAAGTTATTTTGGGATTACTGTTTCCCGGTTGTAATACCTTACACTTTGTTGGATTAAAGCATAGCTGCCATTTTTCTGACCATTCCTGAAGTCTATCTAGGTCTCTCTGAAGAAGCTCAGCTTGACAGTGATCATTAACTACTCTACCAATTTTAATACCATCTGCAAATTTAGACATCACGCCCTCTATCCCTTCATCGATGTCGTTTATGAAAATTAAAAACAACAGTGGTCCTAATACTGATTCTTGGGGAACCACACTTCTTACATCAACCCAATCTGAGGAATAGCCATTTATCACAATTCCTTTGCCTCCTGCCCTGAAGCCATCCTGTTATCCATCTAAGGATATTCCCAATGATTCCAACCTGTTCCAGCTTATAAAGCAACCGCTTATGTGGGACTGAGTCAAAAGCTTTGCTGAAATCTAAATAAACAATGTCGAAATTATTCCCCAAATCCAGCTCGTGAGTGACCCTTTCAAAATAGCGAACCAGATTTGTTAAACATGATTTTCCCTTTACAAAACCATGCTGTGTATTCTTGAGAATTTCATTTCTATCCAAATGATCCTGAATTCCACCCTTGATCATTGCCTCCATGATTTTCCCTACCACTGAAGTCAGAGTGACAGGTCGATAATTTCCCACTTCACTCTTAGAGCCACCCTTATGTATGGAAGATACATTGGCACTTTTCCAATCCAACGGAATCTCCCCAGAGTCTAGTGATGCTCGCATAATTAGCCTCAATGGTTCAATGCACTCACTTGCTGCCTCCCTTAAGATTATAGGGTATATTCCATCAACTCCAGGAGCCTTACTGGCCTGCAGGCTTGAAAGATTTTTCATTAAATAATCTTGCGCAATTTCAACATCATTAATTAAATATTTTTCAACTTCGCTCCCACAATTTTCCGTTACCATAAAAGGTTTTTCATTTGTAAATATCGATGCAAAATAACTGTTGAGTTCATCTGCAATGGCAGCTGGTGTATTTAATACTATTATCCCCTTTCCCTTACGTAAAGGTCCGATCTGGTTTTTCCTGCTCTTCTTGGCATTTATATATGTGAAGAATTCCTTATCCCCCCCCTTTTTGCTCTGTTTGCTAGTGATTTCTCATAAACTGCCTTTGCCTGTCGAACCTTTTCTGTGGCTCTATTACAGATCATCTTGTAGCTGTTATAGGCTTCAACACTTTTTATTGCTCTGTAACCTTTCCATGCCACCTTTTTCTGCTCAAGTAATGTGGCAACTTCACTATATTCATTCAACGTGGAACCCTCCTCGTGGAGTACTTTTTTAATGGTAAATATGCATTCAAGGCATCTGTGATTAATGTTTTAAAAGCATACCACAGTTCAATTAGGCGCCTCTGTAGCTAGGTGGGCAGGAGCGGCAGTGCGTAGCAAACGCTTCTTGATTAGACTGGGGTTCGAGCCCGTGACCACCAAATACGGAGGATGCGGAAAGGTCAAGGAATGACCACGGCATATCCTCGGAGCAATAACGCCTTAGTTGCTAATGCTCCTAAAAACCAAATAACAACAACAGTTCAATTGTATTCATTCTCTGGGCGATAGCTACCCAGTTAATAGAGGCTATGTAGTACCTTAAGGCATCGTAATTTCCTTTTCTGAAATTAAAACCCATTCCTTTGCCTTTTACTACTGCTACCTCTCTCATCATCATCATCCACCGTAGAACTCTGTGATCACTTCCTGCTATTGGTTCCTCTACTGTCAGCCCTGTTATGTCATCTGTTTCCTGGGTGATGATGAGGTCTAGGATATTCTTTTCTCTAGTACTTTCCCTGACATGTTGATACAAATAACAGTCATCTATTTGATTTAAAAATTTTGTTCCCCATGTCGAGTTTCCGTCCCATTTACTCCAATCAATTAGAGGCAAATTGCAATCACCCAGAATAAGACATTGATGCTTACTTGCCCATTCCATTTGCATGTAGAGGCTTTCGTCATAATCTTCAATCACCTGGTCTGTAGATTACTCCTACTCGCATTATACGTTTGTTTCCAACTATCTCACACCATACAGATTCTATACTAGCATGTGAAACGTCTGAATCCGGGAAAGCTATCGTCGCACTCAGGCTGCTTCTGATAAGAAGCATCACCCCACCACCCCTTCTATCTACCCCATCCCTCCTAAATACATTATACAAGCCGTACTGAAACTCATCATCTCCAATTTCCGGGTGGCACCACGTCTCCGTAAGCCCTATTATGTTCGCGTTACTTGTTTTAACCAGCAGTAAAAATTCGCTCATTTTATTGACGACACTTCTAACATTACTATATAAACAATTAAAACTTACTGTTCTTGTATATTTAACTACCCTAACACAACCCTTGAAGTTTTTTAGGCTCTCTTCCCTGACATTAGCTACCCGCTCACTTGAAACGTTTCTGCCCCCAGAACATCTAGATAATATGTCCAGTTGGGGAAACAGATAAGAACTCTTGAGGTATGTGCAAGAGTTACTTTGACCAATATTATCAGATAAATGCGTGTCAGTATTACCCACATCCCCCTAACTAGCAGTTTCCCTGAACCTTTAAGGTATCCTCAATAATACTGGCAAAAACTTTTGCTCCACCTTTGTTTAAGTGTATCCCATCTCTACAAAAAAATTCCTTCTACCTAAAAGCGTGGGCCATGCTGATAGAAATTTCCCCCCTAAAGCCTTGCAGATTAACTCAAGTCCTTCAAGTTTTGAGTTAATCCACAAGGCTTTTAACATATAATCCCTTCTATAGTGTCTGGGCAGAATTGCAGACACAGACATTGTGGCCTAGCTCGCGGCATTTCCTCAGCACGGTCCTGTATTTTTCCAACAAATCATCAGATCGTGTACGTTTAATGTCATTAGTTATAAGGCTGTCTGTTAACTAACACTAATGCCATTCTAATACAATTAAACATTATTTGATTGATGTATCTATTTAATGCAAATGTAAATTACATTTTCATATCTATATTTATTAATTAGAAATCTAAATAGCACCTGCTGATTTTAAAGGAAAATGATGATAGATAGTAGATTTGGATTTAGAGAGGATTTATTTGGGTTTATTTAGATAGTATACCCATCGCTAAAATGTAATACAGCATGCAATACAGATATATATGTATTCTATATTAACCAGAAAAAGACAATTTTTAAAACTAAATTTAAAAGAAATGTTAATTACATCTAGGGATAACATCAATAAATACATAAATAATAAGTAATTAGTGTAATAATTATCCATTTCTATGTACCTCACAGCAGATTATTTAAGTCTGATGATAACAAAAGCTTTAATGGGTAGGAAAATTTGTGAAATATAATTCTGAAAATGATTTTTGACATTACGGAGGGCTTAATTTTGATGTTAAAATTAATCTAATTTAAGATTAATTTGATAAAGGGGTCACTGATGCGAGAGGCAGTAACATATTTTGGACAAATAAGATCACAATGTAAGTTGAGCTAACTATTTACTGATATTATTGCATTTGTCTACCAAACAAATGCAATAATAAGAATCAAAATACTCATATTTTCTTGATAATAGTAATTATCCGAATTTAATAATTTTGACTTTAATAAACTACAGTAGTAACCACGCCTTGAAACAAAGTAATGCTAAATGAATTTAAGTTTAGGCCATGGCAATATTAATAATAATAAAATTCTCCCACCCCATCAAAGATATAAAAACACTTTTATAAACCAGTTTCACATACTAATTTCAAACATATTTTTGGTTATTTTCCTAGCATGTGCAGTTTTTGTAATATGACTGCTGATAATATAATTTAATTACAATGATTTCATTACAAAACACAGGTCTGGCTACAATTACACTTTTACAGTGTAAACCCAATACATTTTATACACATAGTTAAAATAATACAGCACACTATTTTCAAAAAGATACATACAATTTAAAAATGTTGTACAGATGATTTACTTTGGTACACTTTGTCTGGAATGAAGTAGCACAACGTCCATCACAAGTAGTGTTATAGTAGTATTATTGTTGCATGTAGAGATTTTCCATTGATTAATGTCTTGATGGAATTGTTCTTCTTGACCATCACTCAGTGGGCCAAGATTTTCAGGAAAGAAGTCTAAATACAAATGCAAGAAATTAAGTGTCAGTGGCATATGACATCTCATTTCTTTATATTTATGTAGCAGCTTATGAACTTCATTTTCATATGCAGGAGACTGGTTACCCAAAAATATTTCTCACAAAGCCTGCCATGCTTTTACTTCTAATACACTGAGGCATTTTTCAAAGTTTTCATTTTGCAGAAGCTTTTCGATTTGAGGCAATACAAAGATTCCCTATTTCAGTTTTTTGGCAGAGATTTTAGGATTTATTTAGTGTATGGCAAAATAAAACAGATCACAATCAGTCAAAAAAAAGGATCACAACAGTATGCCTAAATTATCAATATATTCAATCAAGTCTGGTGTCAATAGAAAGAAATCTCTTGAGCTGCCTCTGTAGACCCTCAAGATATATTCTTGAGTAACATGTTTAACAGGTTGTCTTTCAGTACCATAGTCACACTGTGGGAAAGATATTTTATTCAACTTGAAAAGAAAATCTGCAGAAATTCAAAGATTAGTTCGTATCCATTTAATGTTATCCAAGTTTTATGAGGCAGGTTGAGATGGTAGGAAATTTCTCACTTAAGTAATGAAATTATGTAATAATGAGAAGTGGAAAGAAAAATGTTCACTGGCTCCATTAAAGGAACATACTGCACACTAATTATTCCTGGTTCATATGTGCTCCTTCCAAACAGTCTGATGTAATTGGTCTGCAGCAGAACAGCTATCCCATGAGTCACTGCAGTTAGCATTAGCAGAGGCATATGATGCAAGAAAGCAAGCTTATATAGCATCAGCCAAAAAAACAAAAAAAAAATCCCCTCCCATTTCACCCATCCATTCCCTCCAATGTTTGTCTAGCTCTGCCTTGCACTTATTTAAGTTTTTGGCCTCCAGTATGTTCCAACTATCAACCACCTGCTGGCTAAAGGCAAATTTCTGCACATCTATTCTAAGGTTGTCTTTCCTCAATTGAAATTACGTCCCATCAAGTGAGTAATCTGAGCAAGAGGAAGAATCCCATTAACATTCAGCTTGCTCAAACCATTCAAGGCCTTATACATCTCAATTAGATCACCTCACAGGTGCCTAGTCTTTAGACGTTGCAATTTGCAGAACTTAGGCCTTTTTTGGTAACACCAACCCTTTGTTCCACTCACCAATCTCATTGCCCTTCTCTGTAATCATTCCAGCAGCTCTACATCTTTCTTAAATGAGGTCTCCAGACCTGTATACATTACTCAAGGTGTGGCCTAACATTGCCTTATACAAGGGGACAATCGCCCCCTTATCTCTCCTAGCAAAATTCCTAAATATCATTGACAAGATACCATGAGCTACTCTTGCAGTCTGCTGCACTGCTCAGAAAACTTCATATCTGACTGCATAATTACCCACAAGTCCTTTTTATTCTCCACTACCCTGAGTGTAGTACCACCCAGTTGATACATTACTCTGGGGTTACTGCTACCCATAAGCAGTACTTTACATTTGTCAATTTTAAAACTTCAGTTGCCACCTCTCAGCCCTTCTGCTCAACTATTCCAGATCCTGTTGCACTAGTGTACTATCATTACTGTCATTAACAATCCCTGCCAACCTTCATATCAGCTGCAAACTTAGACATTAAACCTGATATACCTTCATCAGTGTCTTGATGAATATTGAAAACAACAATAGGCCCAACACCAAACCCTGGGGGACTCCACTAATAACATTAGTCCACAAAGAACAGTGTCCATTGTTAACCACTCTCTGTTTTCACCCACTCAACCATCCTTTAATCCATTGTAGTAACGTGCCCTTAATTCCATACTGCTCTAATTTGTACACCAGTTTTCCGTGTGCCACAGTATCAAAGGTTTTCCTAAAATCCAAGTATATGATATCAAAATTATTTTTTGCATCCAGTGACTTTGTGACTACATTGTAGTATCCAATCAAATTTGTCAGACAAGCCTTCCCCTTAACAAACCCATGCTGTGACTGAACTATAACTGCAGTCTTGTCTAGATGATTCTGCATCACTTCCTTAACTAGTGACTCCATTATTTTCCCTAGAACAGAAGTTAGACTAACTGGTCTGTAATTACTTGTGTCACCCTTTCATCCCCCTTTGTGAATTGGGGACATATTTGGACATTTCCAGTCCATGGGGACCTTTCCTGAGTCCAAGGAAACTTTCATAATCATGGCTAATGGTTTGCTTACTTCCTTTGCTGCTTCCTTTAATATAACTGGATAGCTCCCACTAACCCAGGTGCCTTTCTTATGTCAATTTCAACAATTTCTCTCCACTTTACTCTCAGTTATTAAAAAATCCTTTAGCTCCCTGCCAGAGTTTGATAAGCTCCTGGCCTCCACTTACCTACAGACCTCCTTATGTGTAAACGTAAATGAAAAATACTCATTCAGTTTGTTAGCTACCTCAGCAGGTTCATCAATAATCGAATCGTTGACGTCAAGTGGATCAATCTGATTCATTGCCTTCCATCTATAGTTTACATAAGTAAAAAAGTCTTTACTGTTTTTCTTTGCATTTATAGACAAAGATTTCTCATAATTTGCCATTGCTTCACTAAAGTCCTTTTTGATTTGATTACAGACTTCTTATATCTACCATAGTCATCTGTGTCTTGTGATAATTTAAATGCACCCCATTCATTTTTCTTCTCTGCTACGAGTCTCATTAGTTCATCTGATATCCATTTAGGCCTAAACCTTGAACAATATTTCTTAATCAGTATGAAAAGCCTGTTAGCTTCCACTATTAATTCCTTGAATGCTTTCCACTTAGAATTTGCTGTTGGTAACATCATCAGTTGGTCCCAGTGTACTGTATTTAAAAACTGTCTGAGATCACTGTAGTCACCATTACAGAAGCAAAATTCCTCACCATGATGGTAATTATATCTTTAGGTAAATCCCACATCAGTACACTGTGATCACTGCCACCTAGTCGATTCTTGATCTGCAGATTCTTAATGCATGAATAATCACTGCTGATAATCAGATCAAGAGTATGAGTCCCTCTGATTGCCTCTCGAACACGCTGATGCTGTAGAAAACAATCATTCAATAAATCCACAAAAAAAAGCATTGCTAGTGTGTGAGTGACAAACACACAAGTTCCAGTCTATATCTGGGAAGTTAAAAATAATGGAGGATTTAAATCCCCATTATAAGAAAATCTGATTTACTGGCCCACTATTTCCTGTACAGTTTTTCATTGTACTCATCAGGGTCATTAGGCCTATAACACACTCCTACTCTCAATTTGGTTTTCCCGGTGTCACACCAAACTGACTCGATACTGCACTGCCCACTCATGTCAACTGGATGCACTTCCTTAGATTTTATGTGTTTCTTAACTAACAGTATCACCCTTCTTCCCCTTCTATCCTTTCTGTACACATTGTACTCCCCAAATTCCAATTCTTCATTCCTTATCACTGTGTGGCACTGTCTGTGATATCCCAACAACATCAGGCTTTGATGTCTTCAGCAGCACCTCAAATTCATCATATTTATTTACTATACACCTAGCATTGGTGTACATGCAAGTATTCATGCACCTATTCTTACCCTTAGTTACCCTAACACAACCCATGTATTTACTTGTTCAATGATGACTCCCAGCAGATCTTGAAATCCCCAGTACCTCTCTTTCCAGGCTGCTGCTGCTCATTCCAATAGAAGCAATGCAAGAATCACTTCACCTCTGCCTGTGGCTACCATTAATCTGTTAGTCTGTGAATCCTTCGAAGCTAGTAGTTTTTCGATCCATCTAACACAGCCTTGATATCATCAGCAAATATTCTTGCACCCTTTCTGTTTAAGTGTATCCCATTCTTGTAGAAACAATCTCTCCTGTTAAGAAGCACAGACCATGCTGAGAAAAATGCTACCCTATGAGCCTTGCACAATCTCTCCAGGGCTGAAATAATTGACAAGGCTGTCATCATATACTCCCTCCTATTGTGTTTGAGCAGAATTGCAGACAGTTCAAGTTTAACCCTACTAGCGACTTTTTTTTCAAAATTGACCTGTACTTGTTAAGTAAGTCCGCAGACTTACTGCGGACTGTTAATGTCACTTACTGTTAATCACTACTTACTGTTAATGTCATTAGTACCAACCTATACAACAATATCACTCGTTGTGCCCTTAAAAGGTGATATCTGCTCTATGACATCATGAACTTTTGCCCATGGCAGACATACGCTGGTCCTATTCCACCTATCCCTTTTGCACAATATATTTCCCATCTCCCTGACAGTTGGGACACTGACAATAACTAGCTCCTGTGGGACCAGTGCATTCTGCCCTGAAGGTTGCTGCTGCTGTGTTGTCTGATATTAAAGTGTAAGCTCTGGTACTGATGTGGTCTGCTGAGAGCTTGATGGGTCCTTCGAGGGCATCTACCCTGTTCTTCAAGCTCTCATAAAGGCCCATATAACAATGCTGAGTTGCCACCTAACTTCTTCACATTGCTTACATCGAGCACCCACAAAGACATTCCCCTTGGCAACATCATGTCCTATCCCAGAAAGTCTGCAAACATTTCACAAGTTGCACATTTCTTTAGGGTGTGATGTGTGATGTGTTGGAGAATCGCTTCCTTTGATTCTCCCATGAGCTACAGCACTCCCAGTACTTTGTGCACATTGCTTTGCTGCTCTAGTCTGGGGCATGATTTCTGTTTAAATACAATTTAAATAATTAACAATGAAAATTAATAAGGTTAATAAATTTAATTGATTAATTTACTATATCATACTTGATTATACAATAAAATACTATACTAAGCTAATGCAGTAACACATATTCCGCTATATAGTTTTATGTTATTCCTTAGCTATCAAATTCGAGATACACATTATCAAGTTACGCTACACCGTAATGATCGCAATGCTAATTTAGTTATACCCTTAGTTAAATACAAAAAGTGATTAAAACCTTCAAAAATACTTATTTATTGCAATTAAAACCCTACTATTCTACTGGTTAAGCTATGATATTCCAGCCAAAACACTGATATGATTGCAGTATGAGTAGTGAGTTGTAACTTACAAAGTCTCTAGCTAAATTTAAAAAATACGCTAACGAATGCTACTAAGCCTATTTAATCTATTTGTAAAACACAAATTAATATGTTAACTAATCAAAAATATGATAAAATACAAAAGATATATGCCGAAAAGGTGATTCGAACCTTCAAAATACTTATTTATTACAATTTAAATCATACTATTCTTCTGAGCTACTGATTATCTAAGATATTCAAGCCCAAACACTGGCACGATAGAGGTATGAGTAACGAGTTGTAACTTACAAAATCACTAGCTAAATTTAAAAAATAAGCTAACGAACACTAGTAAGCCTATTTAATCTATTTGTAAAACGCAAATTATTATGTTACTAATCAAAAATAAGATAAAATTTCAAGGAAAACATCTGTTTGCAGCAACTACAGAAGTCTATGTCTTCACCAAGTGACCAATTCCTAATGGGTTAGAAATAACTAGAGTTATTTCACTAATGGTTACTGTATTGAATTCATTTGAATAAATAGTGACTTTATGTTATAATAGGTCTCCTTCAGATGAATCAGATGATATCAGAATGGGCAATGAAGACAGATGGCTTTAAGTTCACAAATATGTAAGGGAACAGCTTTAAAATTTCATTGTTAGGAGTTTGTGGCTGTGCATACTACATCTTACATCAGAAAGCATACTATATCTTAGATCTGATGGCTCCTATTTGATGAAGCAGTACAAGTCAGTAAGATGTATTTGCAGTGCAGATTGCTTACTGTAAAGAATATCACCAAAACTTGGTTTATTTTTCGATAGTGAACACTCATATTCTTCTTAACCAAGTGTTTCTGATTTGGTTTCAAAGTAGTTTAGCTTCATCTTTGAAGAGGGCTAAATCTTTAATGAAATCATTCAATTCATCTTGGGTAAACAATTCTGGCTCCAATTTCTTTTCATGAGGTTCTCTGAGGTCTCAGCAATTGTACATTCCTTTTTGTCTTCTAAAGAATTTAGTCCATGCTGTGGAGGTACCAGAATTGGCATGCTATTATCATGAGGGATTGGTCTAATCACTAAATCCAGTTTTGGATGAACAACCTTGTGCTTATTCTTTGCAAGAATTCAGCAACATCCACATTTAAAAAGTAATAATCACCATCATCATGGTCTTTTGTCTCCTTCCATATCATGGGTATGGCAAATGGCATTGACTTTTTTGTTTTGTTTCATCAGTTACATAATCCTTATCCTGGTCACATTGAGGGCAGCCAAAGTATAACTGGTAAATTTTCCGAATGTCCATTGCTGTTGTATACCATTGTGATTTAATTCGGTAAGAATTGCACACATCAGAATTTGTTGAAGTGATTTTTACCTTTTTAAGGTTTGATGAAGATGATGAATGTGTTTCGATAATTTGCCGGATCTTATCTGAAACAATCTATAACCAAATAATTAAATTATGAAATAACGATATAGATATATTAAAACAATTAAATAAATATGAATGTGTAAGCAATAATAATAATAAATAAATAATAATTATATTCATATAGGCTGGCTGAATAGGTATGTGAGTGGTATATTGTCCCATCACAGAAACTAGATGTGCTAGAGGAAAACTAAATACAGATTTGGAATCAGTGTCCAATGACTTATCTAGTCCACATACTTTTTTTTATTCCAATGAAAAAAAAAAAAATGTTTGTTGACCTGCATAATTAGTAAAGCACTACAGCAATTACATAATTAATACTTAAATGCAGAATTAAAGGACAAAATAAAAATTAAAATTGATAAGTAATATAAATAGTTAGATGGGTAAAATTATATAAATTTTAGAAAACTGGGAATGACCATGGCAATATGTATAGGTCTCTACAGCCATAAGACACATATATATACCCAGAATATATGGTATTGAAAGTTGGTCAGTATAGTCAACTATATATATACCGTATATTCCATCACATAAATCGATTCAGCAATATATATATATATATATATTTTTTTTTTTTTTGTTGTAAAAATTCATGATTAATTATATATTGACCACATAAGTCAACCTCTTTTTTTTTAATGTCATCTTCCACATCGCATGTAGTGGTGGTGGTAGTAGTGGTGGCATGTGATGCAAGAAAGCAAGTGTATGAGCTTATGCAGCATCAGCAAAAAAAAAAAAAAAAAAAATCACACCATTCCCTCCAAATGCCTGTCCAGTTCCTCCTTAAATTTATTCAACCTATAAACTTCCACAACAACAGATGGAAGTTTGTTCCAGCAATTAACCACCCGCTGGATAAAGGCAAATTTCCGCACATCTATTCTACATCTGTCTTTTCTTAATTTGAATTTATGCCCCCTTAGGTTCTGAACAAGTGGAAGGATCCCATCAAAATTCAGTGTGCTCAATCCATTCAAGGTCTTATACACCTCAATCAGATCAATGTGCAGGTGCCAGTCTCCAGCCACTGCAATTTGCAGAACTTTACCTTCTCTTGGTAAGAGGATCCCTTCATTCCCCTCACCAATTTTGTTGCCCTTCTCTGTACATGCTCAAGCAAATCGACATCCTTCTTAAAAAGAGGTCTCCAGACCTGTATGCAGTACTCAAGGCGTGGCCTGACCATTGCCTTATACAGAGGGACAATCAACCTCCTTTTCCCTGATAGCAAAATTCCTATATATCATTGACAAAACCCCATGACCTGCCCTGGCAGCCTGTCTGCATTGCTCAGAAAACTTCATATCTGACTGCACAATTACTCCCAGGTCTTTTTCATTTTCTACCACCTTACATTGTTGTTGTTATTTGGTTTTTAGGAGCATTAGCAACTAAAGCCATATTGCTCCGGGATATGCGGTGGTCATTCCCTGACCTTTTCGCATCCTCCGTATTTGGTGGTGACGGGCTCGAACCCCGGTCTAATCAAGAAGCATGTGCTATGCACTGCTGCTCCTTCCCACCTGGCTACGGAGGCGCCACCACCTTTAGTGTAGTACCACGCAGTTTGTACTTTTCTCTCGGGTTACTTCTACCTATGGGTAGAAGTACCTATGGGTAGAAGTAACCCGACAGAATAACTTTGTAAAGAGAAACCTTGACAAATGCAAATTACTGCTTATGAGCAGTACTTTGCATTTGTCAAGGTTAAACTTCAGTTGCCACTTCTTCATCTGCCCAAATTATCTATATCCTGTTTCAGTAGCACACTGCCATTACTGTCATTAACAACCCTGCCAACCTTTGTATCATCTGCAAATTTCGACACTAAGCCTGATATACCTTCATAAATATCATTGATAAATATACAAAACAACAGTGGACCCAACACCGAACCCTGTGGGCCTCCACTAATAATATTAGTCCACAAAGAGCAGAAGCCATTGATTACCACCCTCTGTCTTCTCCCACTTAACCATCCTTTTATCCATTGAAGCAACTTACCCTTAATACCATTCTGCTCCAATTTGTACAATAGTCTTCCATGCGCAACAGTGTCAAAAGCTTTCCTGAAATCCAAATATATGATATCAAAATTATTTTTTGCATCCAGTTCCTTTGTAACCACATCATAATAACCTATTAAATTTGTCAGACAAGACTTTCCCTTAACAAACCCATGCTGTGTCTAAATTATTGCTGCAGTCTTGTCTAGATGATTCTGCAATGCATCTTTAACCAGTGACTCCATTATTTTACCTGGAACAGAAGTTAAACTAACTGGTCTGTAATTACTCGTGTCACCCTTTGATCCCCTTTTGTGAATTGGGGATACATTTGGACATCTCCAGTCCGTGGGAACCTCCCCTGAGTCCAAGGATGCTCTCATAATTATGGCTAAGGGTTTGCTTAGTTGCTTTGCCACCTCCTTTAATATAACTGGATATATCCCATCCACCCCAGGTGCTTTTCTTATGTTTAACTTCAACAATTTCTCCTCCACTTTGCTCTCAGTTATTACAAAATCATTAAGCACCCTGCTACAATTTGATAATCTTCTGCCATTTTCAAACCTTAATAATTCCTCTCGTGTGAATGTAGATGCAAAATACTCATTTTTTGATTTTATGTTTTTTCTTAATTAGCAGCATAACACTTCCTCCCTTCCTATCCTGTCTATCCTTTCTGTACACATTGTACTCCCCAAATTCCAGTTCTGCATTCCTTATATCTTGGTTACACCACGTCTCTGTTATCCCAACAACATCCGCCTTTGATGTCTTGACCAATACTTCAAATTCATCAAATTTATTTACTATACTTTTAGCACTAGTATACATGCAAGCATACATGCACCTATTCCTAGTTACCCTAACACATCCCATATACCCACCTATTTCATGATGACTGCCATCCGTCCCTGAAACCCCCAAAACCCCTCACTCCAGGTCGCTACTTATTCTAATAGAAGTTGTGCAAGAATCACCTTCACCTCTGCCTGCGGCTACTGTTAAACTATTAGTCCTTGTATCCCCCCAAGCTAGCAGTTTTCCGATCCACCTAACACTGCCTCGATAGCATCAGCAAATATTCTTGCACCCTTTCTATTTAAGTGTATCCCATCCCTGTAGAAGCAGTCTCTCCTGTTAACAAGTACAGACCAGGCTGAAAAAAATTCTATTCCTTGAGCCTTGCACAATCTTTCGAGGGCCGAACTGATCGACAAGGCTCTTATCATATACTCCCTCTTATCGTGTCTGGGCAGAAATGCAGACACTTTCAAAATCAACCCTAATTCATGGCTTTTGTTCAACAGTGACCTGTACTTGTTAAGTAATTCTGCCGGTCTCCTACTCTTAATATCATTAGTGCCAACGTGTACAACTTTATCACCTATTGTGCCCTTAAAAGATGATATCCACTCTACAATGTCATCAACCTTTGCCACTGGCAGACATACCCTGGTCCTGTTCCACCTATCCTTTTTACAAAGCATGTTCCCCGTTTCCCTGACAATAGAGTCACCAACAACTACTAGTTCCTGTGGGACCAACGCATTCTGCCTTGGGGGTTGCTGCTGTGTCGCACGATGACCAAGTGCAAGCTCTGGTGTTGATGTGGGCAGCTGAGAGCTTGATGGGCCCTCAATTTAGATCCTTCGAGGGCATCCACCCTGTCCTTCAAGCTTTCATATAGGCCCATAACAACGCTGAGTTGTTGCCTGATTTCTTTACATCGCGCACACACAAAGACATTCCCCATGGCAATATCATGTTCTGTTCCAGAGAGTTCGGCAAACATTTCACAAGTTGCACATTTTTTTAGGCTGTGATGCGTTGGAGAATCACCACCCTCAGTTCTCCTCCCTCCTACCACTTTGTGCCCATTGCTTTGCTGCTCTAGTCTGGGGCATGATATTTTAAATTAATAAGATCAATAAATTTAATTAATTAAATGTCAATACTATGCTATCTAATAGAAACAGTGATGCGTATTATGCTATATAATTATACATTAGAGCTACCTAGTTAACACAATTAAACATTTGAATTCCCTACCACTCTATACAAAAACAATGGCTGCAAGATTCGAACGAAATAACGGTTTTACGTATATTAAGTAGTAATCTACAAAAACTCTTTATCTAAATTAAAAATAAAAATAACCAGCGTAACTAGAACTATAAGACTACGTATAAAGCACAATATAAAATAACAATTAGTTAAATAAAAAGGCAAACACTTATCGCTTTTTCGGAGCCTGTAAATCACAGCTGTAATTTTTAAAGAGTCAGCTTCCCCTTTTTCGAATACTCAAAATGTAAACTTGAAAACATAACTCCTGATGAATTCCATTAAATGTTTTTGTCTGATGAAGAAGATGAATAAGTTCGTGTGTTTTTAAAATAGGGTAACAATGTATATTTTTGTAAAAATATGTATGTAATAAATTGCAAATACAATGTTTCATTCATGTCTTTGTAACCCTAAGTATGTGCCTGTAATTTTTGCTTAGGATTTGATACTTGCACAGAAGTCCACCCTCGAATTTCAGACAAAAGAATTCATCTATCTTCCCCTCCTCATCCAATTTTGTTATGCAATAGCCTATACCTGTTTTATTATAGAGTTGAATAGATAGTCATCAAGCCAATGAATCATGAACAATGTTCTGTTTACATGAAATTTTACAAACCTAACAAGTACATCATTATACTTTAGTTTTAAGATTAGTTTTTAATTTCAGTTATAGCAAAATTAATATTGTTTAAAATTTTAATAACCCTCAAATACTGTGATCTTTTAATCGGATTTTCATTCTGGGCTACAGGACGAAGTAACAGGAGAGCCAGATCAGAAGAATAGGTAGGGGAAGTAACAGGGGAGCCAGATCAGAAGAATAGGTAGGGTGTGAGACCATCACCATTTTGTTCTTGGCTAAAAACTGTTGGATAATAATAATAATTGTGGTGCAGAAGCCAATACTGA
The DNA here is from genome assembly GCF_048544385.1 of Mastigoproctus giganteus. Taxonomy (NCBI): domain Eukaryota; kingdom Metazoa; phylum Arthropoda; class Arachnida; order Uropygi; family Thelyphonidae; genus Mastigoproctus; species Mastigoproctus giganteus. The sequence goes on from NC_143580.1 coordinate 143,095,800, forward strand.
GTGTGTCATTTGTCTGGGCATTTTCTCCTAACATCCTCCCCCAAACATTTTAGGACCCTAATGTAGATCTGGCAATTTACAATTTGGCTTGGAAGAAGGAACTCCTGATTAACAATTCCCTCACTGTGAAGAAAACAATCAGCATGCTCTTGACGTTTGATCTGACCAGACTTGTCATTTTTTGGACATTGAGATGATGGACTTTTCCACTGGGAGGAATGCTGCTTTATTTCTAAGTCAAAACCATAAACCCAGTTTTCATCCCCTGTTATGGCCTTGGAAAGGATGTTTCTGTGCTTTCCAGGGTCCAGAACACAGAAAGCTGGTTCTGTTTGTCACTCAGCAAAGGGACAAAATTTAAATCTTCAGTTAAAATGCCTTGGCATGTACTGTAAAATAAGTCTAGAATGTCACAAATATCATTAATCATATGAGTCTGCCCTCATGGATGGCTCTGTGCACCTTGTCGACATTCTCACCAGTCCGACTTGATAATGGACAACCTGAGTACTCAAATCTTCAACCAAGGTCTGGCTGCCTTGGAGGTGCAAATATCTTTGAAAATTTTGTGCTCTACCCATAGTATCATCAACAACGATTTTTTTTAAGTATTTCATAAGTTTCTAATGTTTAAGAGAAAAATTTGTTGCAAATCTGCTGTTATTTAATGTCCACCATCTTACTCAGCTACAAATATTGCAAGATGCACTCAATTGAAACACATTTAAACAAGAGCATGATGTTCTTCATCTCTCCAATATGGGTGGCTCAGAGAGCAGTTCTGAGGGGTTCTTACTTTTAGTTTCAATGGGAAGTCCCCAGAATACAGCTATTGATTTAGATTTAGGGCTGCCTGCCAACTTTTCCAAATCCTTCTGAATAAAGAAGGGTAGTATTTTCCATACATGTTTTTCACTGGTGGAAAGGATTATCAGGCATCTGGGTGTTGGATTTGATATAGGTTCAATGGCACGATTATGTGGCCTTACCACATAGTTGGGGTAAGGACCACAATTCCAGAAAAAATAATTTAGATTATCAGGATTCAGAGTTGATTTTATTTTATTTCAGTGCCCAGATTCCCCATTAATCAAGGCACCCACAAAGCAATAAAATGCAATTAAGAGTGGGGTAACAGGGAACCAAGCACCATATTCCCAAATTTTATGCTGGGATTATAGCAGCCACTTTTACTACCGGTGATAAATCTAATCTTATAACAATGGCTGCTATAATCCCAGTGAAAAAATCTGCCATTATTCTCAGCAATGTTTTCATATACAGTAAATTAAAATACACCGATGAGCCAAAACATTATGACCACCTACCTAATATGATGTTGGTTCTCCACGTGCAGACAAAACAACTCGTACCCAGCGAGGCATGGATGCTACAAGATTTCTAAATGTCTTGTGGTATCTGGTAATAACACATAAACAGCAGATCCTTTAACTCCTGTAAGGTCTGTGGTTGAGACGCTGCAGATCGGAGTTGCTGTTGTAACACAAACCACAGATGCTCAATGGAATTGATGTCTGGGGAATTTGGAGGCCAGGGCAATACTTGGAAGTCTTCCCCATGTTCTGTGAACCAGTCTTGAACAATCCGGGCAGTGTGGCATGGCGCATTATTCTACTGAAAGACGGCATTGCCAGAGGGAAAGACCATTGCCATGAAAGGGTGTCAGCAATGATGTTTAGGTAGGTGGTAGAGGTCAGAGTGCCCAGCATATAGATGACTAGACCCAGGGTATCCCAGCAGAACATCGCCAAAGCATTACACTGCTGTCACGGGCTTGTTTTCGTCCCACATTGCATCCAGGCGCCATCACTTCCCCAGGTAAACGATGCACATGTACCTGGCCGTCCACATGACCACAACTATGTGGTAAGGACCACAATTCCAGAAAAAAAGAATTTAGATTAGATTATTAATTTAGAAAAGAAGAATTTAGGTGCTGCCACAAGTGAACCGTGGTTAGCATGGGCACTCGGAGTGGCCTGTGGCTACACAGCCTCATTTTCAGCAGGGTTCGATGTATTGTGTGTGTTGTGACACATTACTCCCGTCACCAACATTCCAATTACCGGCAAGTTGTGCCACAGTTACCCTTCTGTTGCTATGTACCATCCAGGAAAGCCTTCGCTCACTTCGAGCATTGATGAGCTGTGGCCATCCAAAGCCTCGCTGGCAGTCCGTGGGTTTTCTCTCCTCGAACCACTTTCGGTAGGTACTAACCACAGCTGACTGTAAGCATCCCACCAGCCATGCCGTTTCAGATATGCTCTGACCCAGTCGTCTGGCCATTACAATTTTGCCTCTGCCAAACTCGCTTAATCCGCTGCCTTTCCCAACTGAAGAACAAGGGTAACACTGATTAACACAGCTCAGTATCAGGTGTTTTTTATACCGTGTCCCGACCTGCGCACGCACCTTAGTTCCCCTTCAGTTGCTTCAATTTGCACAATGACTCTGATGAGCCAACTAATGTATTGGCTCATTGGTGTATACAGGAATTATAAATAGTAATAAAGTCTTTCACGAATACTTAAATTCTAACAAGAACAATACAGAGAAGAGACCTTGACTTGCAAAATATTTTTACCTCAATGCCCATCACATATCAAATTTAAACAAATCCTGCCAGCAGCATATACAGAGTACAGTAGCATCACATGGATCAACAATAAATTTGAACCCCTTCTGATGGCTATGTATTTTTAACAATTATATAGACAAGACTATTTAAAAAAATAAAACGAATACTGATGGGTGAGAATTGCTTTTGCCATTGCAAGCCTTTTCCTACATCATTTTGAAACACAAAACGATGTTCAATTTAGTTACCCACATTTCGATAAACTATAATTTAGGCTATCAACTTCCACAACAAAAGATGGAAGTCTCTTCCACCAATCAACTACCCGCTGGCTAAAGGCAACCTTCTGCACGTCTATCCCACAACTGTCTTTCCTCAATTTGAATTTATGTCCTCTCAGGTGATTATTCTGAGCAAGAGGAAGAATCCCTTCAGCACTGAGCATGCTCAAACCATTCAAGGCTTTATACACCTCAATCGGATCGCCTCGCAGGTGCCTAATCTCCAAACACAGTAATCTGCAAAACTTAAGCCTTTCTTTGTAAGAGCAACCCTTTGTTCCATTCACTAATCTTGTTGCCCTTCTCTGTACTCATTCCAACAGCTCTACATTCTTCTTAAAATGAGGCCTACAGACCAGACCTGTATACAGGACTCAAGATGTGGCCTGACCATTGCCTTATACAAGGGGATAATCACCTCCTTATCTCCGCTAGAAAAATTCCTGTATATTATTGACAAGACACCATGAGCTACTGTTGCAGACCATCTGCACTGTTCAAAAAACTTCATATCTGCCTGCATAATTACCCCCAGGTCCTTTTCATTCTCTACCACTGTCAGTGTAGTATCACAGAGTTGACACATTGCCCTGGGGTTATTGCTTCCATATGTAGTACTTTACATTTGTCAATGTTAAACTTCATTTGCCACCTCTCAGCCCATCTGACCAACTTTTCTAGATCCTGTTGCAGCAGCAGCAGCGTACTGTCAGTAGTGTCCTTGACAACCCTGCCAACCTTTGTATCGTCTGAAAACTTGGATATTAAGCCTGATATACCATCATCAACATCATTTATAAATACAGAAAACAACAATGGACCCAACACTGAACCCTGAGGGACCACAAATAACATTAGTCCATGAAGAGCAGTGTTAATTGATTACCACTCTCTGTCTTCTCCCACTCAACCATCCCTTTATCCATAGCAGCAATTTGCCTCCAATGCCACACTGCTCCAATTTGTGCAGCAGTCTTCCATGTGCAACAGTAGCGAAAGCCTTTCTAAGATCCAAATATATGATATCAAAGTTATTCCCTGCATCCAGTTGCTTTGTGACCACATCATAGTATCCAGTCAAATTGGTCAGACTAAACTACCCCTTAACAAACCCATGCTGTGTCCGAACTATAACTGAAGTCTTGTCTAGATGATCCTGCAGTGCTTCATTAACTGGTGCATCCATTAATTTCCCTGGAACAGAAGTTAAACTAATATAAAGAATTTTACTCCACAGAAATCATATTAAAGAAAACCAGTGATAATAATGATACCCTTGCTTTCTTGGACCTGGAAATCACACAAAAGGATGACAAATTAATCCACTAAACATTAGCTAACAACCACATTCTTCATATTTTTATCGAAGTTTATTCAACAGAGTAAGGTTACAAAATCAGATAATATAATTTAAACATTGATTTCTGATATTTTACAGTTAATAAACTAATGAATCCAAGGTCTGGAATTATATCACTAAATATTGTATATATTAGATTTGTCACCAAGCCAACTGTGTTAATCTTTCTAGTAGTGTGAAATGAATACTCTCTCCATAGAAGGCAATACCTCTATTTTCAAATTACATTTTTTTTTATCATTTCTCACAATAGAATAAAATTTTATAATTATTTCATCATGCTTCAGAAACATTTTTTTAACATTATCATTATTATGAATTTTTTTAAAAATTGTGTATATAAAATGTACATATATTTATATCTAATTATAAGTTATATATATAATTAAATTTTGGATGTTTTATCAAAATTAATTAACAAGACTGATTACCAAAATCTAGATGGTACATAAAACCTATTACAGTGTACCACAGCAGTCAGCACTAACCTGCTCTGTCTCCTTTATTGCATACATGTGAACTGTCTGGAAGAAGTGACATCTTATTTTTCATTCAATATTAACAAAGTATTTAAGCTATGGTTGTTCAATTTAGTTTTACCGAAATAGTTTTATTGAAAGTAACATATGCTAAATTATCATTCAATCCATAAAACTCAATTGTCTGGCCACTGGAGTACTTTGCTCATAAACCATGATCATGCCATGCCTTCTTGAAAAGATAGTATGTGCTATGGTTTATGATGATTTTACTTTATTTTTCTTTTTATTGATTTTACTTAATTTTGTTTTTTTATTTACATTTTTAATTTCATTTTATCTTCTTATGTTATATACACGCAAACTTGCAAAAGGGTTAAAACACCAAACTGAAACCACAAAATAATAAGTGTCAAAATGTCAACACTTCCAGATGCAGATATGGTAAAATAGAAAAAAAAAAAAAAAAAAAACAGAAACAAGGTAAAACAGATAATATGGTAAAAGACTTTTCAAAACTCCAAAATGTGTTGAAATGCAGACATTTTAAAATGAAGTCTATAAGAGGTTAAAATGCCAACCAATCATTCTGCAAAATTAAAAAAACTCATTTAAAAAACTGCAAAATCATTATGCAAGATATAAATCTATTAGTACTGCAGTCAAAAACAAAAATCCTGACAACTCATCTGTCTCCCACCTTCTGTAGAAAGGTACACTGTGGCTGGGAATTATGAGGAAGGATGTTTCTGTTATTTATTCCACAAAACCTCTAAATAAAATATTTGTTTCAAAACCAAGTTGTGGAACTTGGTTTTGAATCTTTTTTGGATCTTGTATATCCATGTAAAAATAAATGAATTTTTTATATAATTTGCTTGTGTCCTTCTGTCCATGATGCCGTTTGAATTTTGAATAACTCAAAGACTAAACAAGCTTTTGATCTGATTCTTTTTGCAGTAGAGTTTTTAGCAATAAAATTGAAAAAAAAAAAAAAATCACAAAAACTTTTTCTGATCGATTCTCTTTTGTAACAGGCTTTATTTAGCAGTAAAATTTAAATTTAAAAAAATTCCAAAAAACAAATTTTCTAAAAAATTTTCCAACTGATTTTCAAATCCTAAGACTTGATTTCGTTCCCAGTGAAACTAACTTCCCATTTATTTTGAATAGAAGAAAATTTCTTGGCTTTTGTCATCACAATCAACTTACAAATGAAGTTGGCATTTTTGCTCATGGACAACTTTATATAGCAGTTTCCAGATCCTGATAATTTTTATTCAATAATTGTAATTATTTTAAAGGACAATATAGTTACACTAGTAAAAAATATATCAAACTGCATTTTTAGTCATTTTATTACCAGAGTCCATACCACTGACACTTTAGCTAGCAGCGAAGGGAGCTGAAGGAGAGATTACATTGATATTAATCTTTCCTTCTCAGAAACAGTTTTGGCAAATTATTTGCCATGGGTATTCTAGTTTAATACAATAAGAGAAGGAAGGATGATGAGAAGAGAAAAAAACTAATAAAATTTCAATTTTTTTTTATATTCATATATAAAAATAAAAAATCTTTTATGTTTATAATTAAAAGAAGCTATATCACCAAGAAGCATGAACAAGATGCCAACCAATCATTCTGCAAAACTAAAAAAACTCATTTAAAAAACTGCAAAATCATTATGCAAAATATAAATCTATTAGTACTGCAGTCAAAAAAAAAAAAAAAAAAAATGAATACTTCTATTACAGTTGTTTATCTATTAGAAGGATTGTGGCAATTCAGTGCAAGACATTTCACTGCATGGCAGTTCGGTGCATGACAATTCGCTGTACAACAGTTTGGCGCATTATAGTTTTATTGACACAATTCAATGCTTGACATCTTAGTGCATGAGGCAATTTGGCATATGATGGTGTATGATATAATTTCATGTATGAGACATTTTGGTGTATGACATTTTGCTGTATGTGATAATTCAGTGAAAGACAATTCAGTGTATGAACAACAATTTTGTTTATCACATACAGACTCAGAAATTAAGAAAATCAATGAAATAAAAGGTTTGGGAAACAAAGTGATATTTTGGTCACTTAGATTGGAGGAATGCAGAAATTTAGAAAATAACAGATAAAAGAAAAGAATATATTTGTGTTCTTTTAATAATATTTTTTATTTTCTGTAAATGCATTGAACCCGTCCTGCTCATAGTCAGGTTGGATAATAGGTATGGGCCTATCATCTTCAGCATGACTGTCCATCCATAGGATAACAAATTTACAATATGGGCAGACAGCCAGGCTGAAGATAATAGACACACACACAGTCAACCAATCCACACTGATATTATAGGACTGTACAATGATATCTGGGGGATTCCCGGGTGCATGGATGGTTTTGTGTGTGCGGGGGGGGGGGGGCGTTAGCCAAGATTTCTGTTAGTTTTTTGGTTTAATTTTAATGAAATTTGGAAGGGCTTGACAAATGTTTATAAAAGAACCAAATATAAATTTCATGAAAATCCATCCACTAGAAGTGTTCATTACTATTTATTCATTTATTATTATTTCCAGATTGTTAGTGTTCTGATTTTATTTAAATTTACAGGTGCTTGGGAAACCTTTCTGACAGAGCCAAATAAAAAATTTTATGAAAATCCATGAACTAGGAGTCGCGTTATTAGATGTAGAATAATGGATGGACATGGTGAAGACAACTGGCACGTCATGCAAATATGCTGATGCACCTGAAAACAAAATGGTGAGCAAACTTATCAAAAATATAAATTTTACCATAATAACTAAATTAATCATTTTATAGCATGGAATGTTAAAGTTTGCATTTTCACACATCCTCACATAGAATTCAACAAATTGTTGTAGCTACTGATTGTATACATTGAAATGAAATGAGACACCAAACTGTCTCATACACTGGAATGGCAGCACTGAATTGATGTGGAACTCTACTAGTAGAAGCCTTATAGTACAGATAAAGATTGGTTTTAATTCCTTTTTTTTTTTTTTTTGAATAGACATTGTATATCCCAGTAAAATCAATCTAAATAAAATTAATATGATGATGATGAGATGAAAAGAAATCTATGAGACCTGTTCTGAAAATACACAGACTGAGATCATTGCTCTGAGTCACTTGGGAGGTTGGTACGGGCTCCTTTTTGAAATAGCATCCTTCACATTCTATACACCTTTTACAGCAGGTCACTAGCTTCTGAAACACGTGCTGCAGCCCATTTTCTGAAAGGAGTTACAGGATAGCGGATGTGGCAGATTTAACTTCTTCATATGTGTTAAATTTTTTTTTTTCCCCTCTCAACTCTTTTTTGAGGCTCACGAAAGCCCAGAAATCACATGGTGTGAGGGTGGTCTGGTGGGTGAACACCAATTTTCGCTAAAGCTTGCATTGCTGGGTGTTACCTTGAAGAAGAAACCATTCTTGATTAAGCAGTTCTGGTCTTTTTTTTTGCAAATTGCTTCGAGGTGAACTCGTAACATGTTAGCATAATATTCTCCATTTACAGTTTGTTTCACAGGAATCCAGTGTTGCAGTATTATTCCGTGGGCATCAAAAAACAAAATTAACATCAATGTTTTTGATGAACCAAAAACTCAAATTTTTTTTTGTTTTGGAGGTGGTGAATCGTGGTGTTTCCATATGCTTGACTGCTGTTTGGACTCGGGATCAAAATGTTTAATCCAGGACTTGTCACACGTGATTATTTTATTCAAAAAAGTCGGGCTCTTCTTCCACCTTGTCAATAAAGGCTTGATAAAGTTCAATGCGGCATTCTTTTTGTTCTGCAGTAAGATCACGTAGTACCCATCTTGCGCAAACATGTGACATATTAAGGCGTCTTTACAATTTCGTGACATCTTGCTACCCTAACATTCAACTGAACTGCCAGATCGTGAATTCTTTCAATAATGTTTCAGCTTCCTCAATGTTTTCATCGTTCACTGAGATTGGCAGTGCCTGCTTCTTTGTTCATCTTGTAAGTTTTTCCCCCCATCCTTAAAATGCTTCCACCATTTAAATACGGCCGTTCTGCCCAAAGCTTCTTCATCATATGCTTCTTGAATCATCTCAAATGTATTCTGACCACTTTTGCCTAACTTTACAAAAAATTAAATCACAATTCTTTGTCTAATAATTAACGAAATATCTTTCTAATCCCCCATCATAAAACACACTTCACATAAACTTTATAACGAACACAAAAATGAATACTACGTGATAAGCTTCCACAAACTAAGAAAAGGTGGGGTAACACCCCTAGACCACAGACTCATCACTCGTTTCTGTAGCAATGAAGCAGCGTTGCCAGTCTGCCTGTTTTCCGAACAGCCCTCATATATAAATTGATTTATTTTTATATGAATATATAAAAATTAAAAATCTTTTACCTGTGTAACTAACAGAAGCAATATCTCCAAGTGTATCACTCACTGTGACTAATCTGACAGTTCTGTTATGGTCCAAAATACTTCTAATATAACATAACCTGAAATACAATTAAAAAATATTAGCAGTGTGATTTGTGCAATCTTTTTTAATTATACTTTTAAAACTACAAAATTAATTTAAGACTACTGAAAATTCCAGGTTCTTTATTTACTAGGTATCTCTTGTCTTGTTGCAAAACAAATGAGCGTGTTGGAACATGACTTGGCAGTCAACAAGAGAAAGGTTTAACTACTGGTCAACTACTATGCCTTTGTTTCACAGGTAGCACTTGGTGTGTAGCAGCTGCGCATGCAGTTTCATTATTTACCATACCTTGTATACTAGGAACCTGCAATCTAGTTTAGATAGCATAGGTGCATGATTTAGGCATACTAAAGTGCATTGGTCTACACCTCAAGAGGAATAGGATGTCCAAACCTCTTGTGCACTTTGTATATAGTTAACAGGTGTGTTGAAGAAAAGTAAACTTTTTATCAAACTCAAGCTCTTAAAATTTAGTCTCAGGTACCACTGAAATAGCATTTTGTTCAAACCTCAATTCAGGATAAAGATTACACCTCAAAAAAAAAAAAAAAAGTACACAAATGATCTTCTGCAGTGAGAACCTGAAGCAATTTTCCACTACCCAGGAGTTGAGGTGATCAGTAGCTTGCAATTTTCTTTCATGTTTCATGTTTATATTTTTCCACAACTGGAAAAATATACTAAAATCATTGACATAAAGGTCACTATTTACAGTTTTGCACTAATGAAATTGCCTCTAACTGCAGAAAAGAGTAACACTTAACTGATCCTAGAGGTACTTTCTCCTCTTAAAAGAGAAGAGAGAGAGGATGTACCTGCATCACTGATGGGCTTCTGGATGACTCTTGTGATGTCAAACTGTGTGAGATATCCAAAAAAGGTGTTGCAGTCAGCTCTATCAAACTTCTTCCACTGAGACAGATAGGTGACATGGTCTTTTCTCAGTCAGAACAGATATCTCAGAAAAGTGGTCACTTCCTTAGGGATTTTCTTCAAACGCCCATGTAAACAAAGAGAGAATAGATGGGGAGCAGAGAGAGAGAGAGAGATCGATGGCAATTAAAGTATGAAGTGCGGGTAAACGTGAAAAAAAGGTGCTTATTCCCAGATTTAAAAGTGAGAGCTCATTATTTTCTAGCATGCACTCTATTTTACAGCCTCTTATATTAATGTTTGCTCTACCCCCACAGGGTATTTTTTTCATTAAGACCTCATAATAAAATAGGAGTAGCAGGCAGTTGTGTAATAAGATCACATCTATCTCGGAGATGCCAATCTCAGGTGGCAAATATCCAAAACAGATTGTTAAGCGGAAACCCTACAAAGGGGCTCATATCTGGTGAGTATAGGCTTGGCACACCCAGGGCTCTGAGCTGGATATCATCATTCTTCTCTTTCTTGGCGATTCCCTTCTACTTTTGACTCTCTCTCTCTCTCTCTCTCTCTCTCGCAGGGTAACTTGGGAATTTTTTTTTTTTTTTTTTGGCTGTTGCAGCATAAGCCTCAGGCTTCCTTGCACCATGCAGCTAATAATAACAATAATAATAAAAGAAGTGAAAAGCAACTGCCTCTATGACAGTAGTAAGAGAAATTATTTGGAAAGGGCATGTGGTTGCCCACTAAGATAGCAACTTCACTATGAGCAGGCTAACACAGTTCTTTGCATATTGGGCTGATATTTTGGAAAACAGGCTCTCATCTGCCTTTAAATATGACTCTTGCAAAAGAGGAAAACTAGCTTGTGCCTACAAAGTATGGCACAAGCTAGTTTTCCTCGATATCATTTATTATCAACGACATTCTATCAGAATCAAAGGTATGAATTTGACCATTATTTGGGCTTGGTGGATTCACTGGTTGGCTTCCATTTCAGTCTTCAATTTATTATTTTAGGAAAGTACAACTGCCATCCTGTATCCATTTCTTCCTTGGCAAGGAGCATCCAATACTGAGTCCATTGGATCTGGTACCTCCTTAATCTCTGTATTCATTATTTCCTGTTTTGCAAGTGGCTCTTCTGGTTTTTTTTTTTTTTTTTTTTGGTTTTCTTTATCACTTTGATCTGGAAGTGGTAAAGTGCTAGGAGGTATGGATATGAGAGTGACAGTTGACTGTTTTTTTTTAGAGGGGGAGGGGGTTTAAAACACAAAAAATAGTATGCAATATATTTCTTGTTGGAATAGCTATATCAGTTTGAGTCCCAAAGGAATGTTTCCTTGCCGCTTACTCAAAATGTATAGGCCTACTGCTATTTATTGGCTTCTGCTGTTTTCCTTGCTTCCTCATTGGTTATGTTCAGCTCTATTTTCAAGTTTTGTATTTCTTTTTCTTCCTTCCAAAAGTATGCTTTTGAATAGGCAGGACATTCTCCTTAGTAGTGATGCATATAGGCTTTGGAGCCAACATTCAATGATTTAGTGGCCCATTGAGATATATCTTGCACATGCAAAGGCACTGTGTCAGGCCATTTGTAAGTGTCCATATTTCTGGCACTTAAAACAAAACAGTGGGTTAGAAATATATGGCTTTACTGGGCAGTGCAAGTACTCAGCTGAAATACAATTAAGAGGCATTGTTCAGTTTAGAGTAAGGATCGGGTTTTTAGTGGACAGTAGATTCCCATCCCTGTGCAAAAACATTTCCTTTACAGTTATCATTTTCTTTGCAGTTTTAGTTAAGAACAGATTTCTTCTTCAGTCACTTCAAAGGCTGCATTCTGAGATGAAGTCACATCAATTTAGTGCCTTATGGGGGACCGGTGAAATTGGAATTCTCCCAATAGAAAGCACAAATATGCTGTTAATGATTGCCTCTCACTTTTTCTTTCTATTAAAATGTCACCAGAATAGCAGTTTAACCAATTTAGGGGATCCTGCCAACCCTTTCAAACCCTTCTAGATAAAGAAGGATTTGGAAAATTGGCTCATATTTCTGATGGGCAAATTGTAAGTTGAACAGATTATCAGGAAGTGCAATGTAGGTCCTGACATTTCCTTTGTCATGGGAGGAACCCATAACAAAGGAAATACGGGACCTCAACGTGTTTCTGGTAGAAACGTGTTGGAGTCCCAGGAGAAGAGTTTTGATTATCAGATTTCATAGTATTTCTATTTTCTCCCTTGTAACTACGGAGCCCAAGAGAATGCAAAATACTTAGCAAGCAATAAATGAGTTCGGCAACAGCACACCACAGATGTGCTGTTGCCAGATTGAATCCTGTCCAACAGACCATGAGCATAGGTTCATGGCACAGCATTGACACAGTTGATCCTCACAGGTGAGCCCACTAGCTGATTGACCTTGAGTGAGTCATCACAGGATCTCTCATCTTGCCAAAGCAGGGGCCAAAGTAGTGCATTGAAGCTTCCCCCCTCCCCTTCTGAGGTTCGACAGTTCTAGCACATGGAAAGTACATGATTCTGGGTTCCAAACATGCCTAGTTTGGAACCCAGAACTTGGGTATTAGATTCCAATAATGTTAGTCTATAGAACCAGCAGTATCACTGGGAGATATCTGCACTATAACCTGGTGCCCATGTTGCGGGAACCTAAATAACTTTGATAGCAGTTGATAGATATGTATTACATATCTAAGATTATATAGCTTTTAAAATTCCAAATCTCCAAGAGCTGTCATATGTTGTTTCTATATCATAGAAAAGTGACACCAGAACCTTGCATTTGAGGAAAGCATCTCGAAGAGATGTTTCAAGTCTTATTAAATGACTGACTATTGATCCATTCCTTTGGAAACCTTACTGTATTCTGGAAAAGAGGCGATTAGCTTCTATCCTTATGTGATCATTTGAAACTAATGACCACATAAGGATAATATTAACTATTCTCAGGGAAGCATTATACCCTCATGGGGCCCAAGGCAAAATGGAATTTGGAGGCCCCCATATAAAGAAAAAACTAATAAAGAACATTTTAATTTCATTTTATTGTGACAATAAAACAAATTGTATGACGTAAGAAAAATATCTAATCCAGAAGAATAATTCAGAAATAACACGTACACTTAAACTAATAAGTATTTTTATACTACTTTATATGGACTTTGTGCTTTTTGGGTTGATAAATTGTATATCAGTTCATTATAATCAATTCTGTTTGTACTATCATTCTCTATACAAATTATTGCCAAATTACTTAATTTTTCTTGTCCAAGTGAATTTCTAATATAATTCTTAACTCTTTTAAGCAGAGAGAACGATCGTTCTGCTGATGCATTTGAAACAGGAATTGACAAAAATATTTTTAAAATTATGTCCACATTAGGAAAAGTTGATATTAGTCCTCCTTGAATTGCTTCATACATTAAAGAAGGTGAAGATAAAATTTCATTTTTTGCAAAATGTATAAAATGCATTAATTCTTCTTTAAAAACCTAAGCATCAGTGTCATCTGAATAAGTATTTATTAAATTAATAATACAATTGTCATATTCTCTCGGTGATGATTCCCTTAAATTTAAACTTGTAAATATAGCAAAATAATTTAAAATATTTTGGTATGCCTCAACACATCTGTTAATTTCTACTAGAAATTTATCGCAAATAACATTTAAAAAATTTACAACAAATGCTTGTTTGCTTGCCTGTCAACTGCATACCCCAATCTCTTTTTTTTTTATCAAAGTGTAATTTTCTCTGTCAACTTCTAGCTTTATCGGATTTATAATCTTTATTGTCAGTTAATGCATAAACTTTGGCTTCTATAGCATAAAAAAAATTCACTGTTACCTTGAATGTCTGATATATATAATGACAATGATTTTATTTTGAAGATTTTCATTTGTGGAATTTAACCGCTGTAGAAATGAATGCCATATGAAAAGAAAAGGAGTTATTTCAAAATCTTCAAAGAATTCAAAGAAATACAGCTTTTTTGTTTCTAATTTTGTCAAAGGTTTTTCATTTGAATCATTAGAGAATGTAAATAAAGCTTCTTTTATGGCAAAAAAAATTCATCTTAATGGCTAGAATTGCATCTGCCCTTGTGGCCCATCTGGTATCACTAATTCTTTTTAATGTTTTTTTTTTCTTTCTGAGTTTGTCTTTATTAAAAGATTCCATCTTTTTGTTGATGAAGAAAAAAATACAAATAAATTTTGAATAAAATCAAAAAAAGTGACTTGCTTCTGAACAAGATTCTGCAGCTGAATTTCCAACTAAATTTAAGGTATGAGCTGCACATGGAATAAAAAATGCATTTTTACTATGGCTCTTAATATTTGCCTGTAATCCGTTGTATATACTGTACATATCTGCCGCATTGTCGTAAGATTGGCTGCAACAGTTTTGAATATCTAGACCATACTCTGTTAAGGTTGATATTATAATATTTTCAAAATAACTAGCATTGTGTTTTTCGACATGAATGAAAGACAAGAAATGTTCCTGTATTTGGTTTTGTTAATCTATGTAACTTATGATAAAAGATAACTTATCTGCATGACTTACATCAGGAGTTGCGTCAACAATAAGTGAAAAATATTTAGCTTGTTTGATATCATTAATAATTGTATTTCTTACATTTGTGGCCATTAAACCAATGAATTCATCGCACGTAGTATTTGAGAGATAATTTACATATCCTTCACCACATTTTCTATAAGTTTCTAAATGAGTTTTTAAAAAGATATAAAATTCTGCTAAGTACTCTAAGCAACTCATAAAATTTTCTGTACATGAACTACCATGCCCTCGAAATCCCAATCCTAATGTAGCTAAAAGTTTTATAGTAGCAACAACCCTTTTTAAAACCTCACGCCAATAGTTTTTTTGTTTTTCATATGCTTTTATCATCCCAGAATCAATTCTTCTTACCCTTTTCAAGCACTTTACGTACACACACATACATTCTTTATGTTCTTTAGACTCATCATGCCTTTTTAAAATATCACCAATATTTTTCCAATCACTACATCCAGTAACTAATGCATTCAATTTGGTTGAAAACAATTTGCAAATAAAATAGTATACTGATTTTGTTGTTTCTGAAAATATTAACCATTCTTTTTTTTCCTGAGTGCTGTTAATTCTAGTTAAATAGAAATGTGATTCATTTAGTTTTCTTGTAACTATTTTTCCCCCTTCATTAAAATCTATTTTTGAATTTTTTATGTTGCCTACATTTTGCGGTTTTCACAAAGGCAAAATTCAAGGAAGTCATTCGTGATGGATTTTGGCCATAGAGCAATATCTTTACTATATGTTTGATTGTATCCAGAGTATCATTAATAGTATCAGAGGATGCTGTGGTTTTTCCATTACTGGTATTATCTTCCTGTGTGATGTTGAAGGAGTTATCGTCAATAATGTCGTCTGAAGAGGTAGAAGCTATGCCTGCACTATTTTCTTCTGTTGTAATGATATAGGTGCCATTTTGAGACTCTCCTCGATTTTTTATTGAAATAAACATTTGTAATGAGTTTGCTGTTTTTTTAATTCCGCTTCTCTAATTTTAAACTTTTTCCTTTTCTGAGCACCACATTTGTATGTTCTTTTCATGGCCTTAAAAAAATTGATATTTTTAGATTTATATTTTACAATTTAAAATTTTTTGTACTTTTAATCAGTTTTTTAATAATTAAGTAATTTATTTTTTTAATAAAGTGATTGACAATGGAAACCCAATATAATGGAACAATTGCATTATAGGAGGAACCGAGGAATCGATTGATCCTGTAGGATCAATCGATTCCTCGGTTCTACACTATCACAAAAATACTACACTATTACAAAAAATTGCTGACAAACATAACTGACCGACACATTAAAATATCAAGTTGATATACAAGCAATGTTGCAAGACATCCTGATTTGAATGGGGAATTTCTAAACTATATGAAATAAAATTAAAGAAATCCGTCTATTAAGTTTGTTTTTAAGGAAAAAACGGAAGCCATGAGTTTATTGCTATACATCGGGTATTCACTGTATTTGTTAATATAAAACAAAATAAAGTACCTACGATATTTAAGTTAAAATCTTCTTATCGAAAAAGTTCAGCTCTCAGTGTTCTTCTGTCACTCAATATTTAATGTTCTTACGCTCATTTTTTAAGTTAATTACACATTAAAATCAAAAATTGCTGAATTATTCCGCTGCACCCTCAGTTGGACATTAACTCAAGACTGGTTGATAAATCGTGGCTACCTTCTCCCTGCTACTTAGGGTGTTCACACAAAGAACACAGGTGACCGTTTACCTGGAACTAGCAACGACATGCAGCTAAAGCTTCTCACAGGCCACAGAGAAGTAAGATATGTTACTACTCTGTGTCACAGGATATGAACACATAGAAACAGGTGAGCAGTGCAATTTCTTGGTAAGAAGGCATAGAAAACAGTTGACCAGTGCAACTTCTTGGTATGTGATTGGGTAGGTTCATGGGTGCCACTGAATTGCGAAACATTAATCCCTTTAGCTTTCAGGTAAACTAAAATTGACCACTAAATTGCCAATCAACCCCACCTGCAATTCAGCTGGTGTCCAGTAATTTTCAGTGAAAACTTATCAAGAGATAAATAATTAAGAAGGAAAGAGTGGGAGTGGGTGGTTTACTAATGCCCATTGCAGGACATTTCGATAAAATGCTCATTGGAATGTGCACTGAAATAATTGAAAGTGGAAGGGAAAAATATTTTTGCAGGTGAACGATTTTAAATTTATTACTATATTTAATACCACTCATATACCACGTGAAATTAATAATATAGTTTATTAAACAATTGTCTAAACCAATATACATTAATGTGACGTTTCAGGCATCTTGCTGATACACATCATCAGACCATTCGACAAGATGCCTGAAACATCACCTTTAGGCTTAATAAAGTATAATATTAATTTCACATGGTATATGAGTGGTATTAAATATAGTAATAATCTTAATAAATTTAAATTCATCCGCAAAAATATTTTTCACTTCCACTTTCAATTATTATTATAGCCTGTGAGAAGCTTTAGCTGCATTTCGCTGCTAATTCCAGATAAGCAGTCACCTGTGTTCTACGTGAGAGCACCCTTAAACATAAGGCTGTCAGCGGCGCTAGTTCCATACAAGGCAGTCTTTACTTTTTCAATTAACTCAACTATTTAAGGAAGAACTAAATATAAAATTTCATCAAAATCGGTAAAACCATTTTTGAAGAAAACAATTTTCAAATTAATCTTCATGTTCAGAAACTGACTTTCTACCTTCAGGTAGAAAGTCAGTTTCTGATAAAAATCACTTAAAAAAACAGCAATAAGTTTTTCAAATAGTGATTTTGTGGCCCCCCTCTGATCGGGGCCCTAGGCAGATGTCTTTTTTGCCTATTGGATAACATGCCCTTGACTATTCTTTCTAGCATCTTACATGATGCAACTTGTCTGAGAAACAAGTTTCAAATCATTTGGAATTTTCTGATCCTTTCCTGCTTTTGGAAGGCAGTCACACCTAGGAAATCATAAACATTTCCAAAACCAGGAAAGGTTTTGGAAAGGCACCAAAAACTGACTTATGCCAGGAATCTGGAAGGCCAGAAACTCTGGAAGGTAAATAACAATGTTTTTACAGATACTTTTAGCAAATGTTTCTCCTTAGAATGTTTCTGCTGGCAACCAGTTGGATCCACAATTGCATATCCATATGTCCCAGGATTGATGAAGGTATGATGTGAATCATATCCTTCATCAATCCTGGGACATCAATCCTTCATCAATATGATGTAAATCTGCTCTTCGTTTTCTGGACTTTGTCCCAGATGATCTTGGGTGTCACTGCCCAGGTGAGAGAAGATGTGAAGTGGATCCAAGGTTCCTTCTTACATATCCACGGATGTCCAATGTAACATGATTTGGCATGTGCACATTTGAAAGCTATTAAATTATCTGTAGTAGCATATCAATCAAATATTCTCCTTGCATTTTGTGCCTTTCTTGCTGCTGTGCATTCTGTATTACCCCTTTGTTTTGGAAATGGAGGAAACAGAGTCAGTGACTTTGGAACAGCAATTTCTGTTGCTGCTGCTTGGACAATGCCTTCTGTGATACACTTGACTGTATCATTTATTGGCTTCTGGCTGAATGTGGTGAAACTAAACGTTGCCAGATATTGAAAGAATAGTGGATCACATCTGCAATGTGATCAAACTTCCACCATGGTATCCTTGATGGGTGGCATGGTCTTCCATTGCAAAATTTTTATTTCACACTCCCATGCACAGATAGGGAAGAGAGAAGAGAGGGGAGCATATAGAGACAAACAGCAGCAAATGTACAGGTAGGCATGTGAAAGGTGTTAGAACCCATATCTGAACCCGTCCATTGATATAGCTAAAGTATAGCATATTATGTTCATTAAAATCCTCTCATTGTAGAAAATGAGAAGGCAATTGCTGAATGAAATGTCATTCCCAGGTGGTAGATAGCCAATAGTTAAGAGGAGCCCTACTGTAAGGCAAATTGCTATCACCTCTACAGTTACAGCAAGGAGCACAGGTTGAATAGGTGAAGAGTAGAGGTGTATTGCTAAAAAAAATAGTACCGAATGCTCGTCGTAAAAAAAATAGTACCAGAACGCTCGTTCTCCAGAAGACTGTAAGATAATGCCACATTGACTGTACAGTGACTGAATCAGACTTCAGACTCATGGTTCATAGAACAACCAGTTCTAGCATTCAGCTCATGGCAAATCAAAATGCAGTGTTCACACACATCACAGTATATCTCATTTGTTGGATCTCTTTATCTAATACATTGTACTTTAGTAAGAATTGTTCAAGTTTCATTGCGAATATATTTTTGTTTTTAGATAAATTTTAAAATTTTTAAAGAAATCTATTAATTTTAAAGATTAATATATATTTTTAGTAGCAATGGGTAAAATAGATATTTCTCCCTACACTAATTATGCCGTTGTTTCATAATATTAGGTGTATAAATTTGATGATTTTCTATTATGACATTTAGAAAAAAGCACTGGAACGTTGTTCCAGCCCGAATACACCACTGGTTCAGAGTATGGTTACCCACAATGATAGGTACTTCTTCAAGAGCAAGTTTATCCCCAGCTCTGTCTTTCTGTATGACTGTAGAATTATTTGAGTAAGAGTCCTCATTTGCCTCTAGATACATAACATGTGAAAAAATTAAAGTTGGGTCATGCTTATGCAGGAGGGCCTTCACATCACAGCATCACAGGTCAATGATGATAAAAAGTCGTGAGTTATGGTTAAATTTGAAAGTGTCTACAATTCTGCCTAGACACGATAGGAGGGAGTATATGATGAGAGCCTTGTCAATCAATTTGGCTCTGGAGAGATTGTGCATTGCTCATGGGGTAGAAAATTTTTTCACTGTGGTCTGTGCTTGCAAACAGGAGAGACTGCTTCTACAGGCATGGGATACACTTAAATAGAAAGGGTGCAAGAATATTTGCTCATACTATTGAGGCAGTGTTAGGTGGGTTAGAAAAATGCTAGCTTCATGGGATTCACAGACTAAAAGATTAACAGCAGCCGCAGGCAGAGGCTACTGTTAATAGTAGCCACACTGCTTCTATTGTAATGAGCAGCAGCAGCATAGAGAGTAAGTTGCTGGGAACTTACAGAGCTGCTGGGAGTCATCATGGAACAAGTAAATACATGGGCTGTGTGTGGGTAATGAAGAATAAGAATAGGTGCATGTATACTTGCATGTAAACCAATGCTAGAAGTATAGTATACAAATTTGATGAATTTGAAGTGCTGGTCAAGACATAAAAGGCAGATACTGTTGAGATATCAGAGACATGGTGTCACACAGATATAAGCAAGGCAGAATTGGAATTTGGGGAGAACATTGTGTACAGAAAGGATAGAGACAGTATAAGAAGGGAGGTGGGGTTATGCTGTTAATTAAAAAAAAACATAACATCTAAGGAAGTGCATCCAGTTGACCTAGATGGACAGTGAAATGTTGAGTCAGTTTGGTGTAATATAAGCATTGAGAAAGCAAAATTGAGTGTGTTATAGACCTAACGACTCTAATGAGTACAACAAACAATTGTACAGAGAAATAGAATGAGCCAGTAAATCAGATTTTGTTATAATGGGGGATTTTAACTTCCCAGATATTGACTGGAACTTGTGGGTTGGTCACCCCTATACTGGTAAGACTTTTGTGGATGATTGTTTTCTGCAGTAGCATGTTCAAGAAGGAACCAGAGAGTTGTTGTTATTGTTTTGGTGTTTATTGGCGCATTGACAACGGAGATCATAGTGCGCCAGTTCATTTGTTATGCAATGTTCTCTTTATATAAATCTTGTTTGAATGTAAAAGGTTAACTGTTTCTGTGGTATTATATTATTATTCACAGCAGATGGTATATGTTGATTGTTTGTATGAATCTAAAAATATCTGACACACGTTCTTTGTCACCTAAAAGATCTTTAAGGGTGATGTTTTGGTTTCTTTTATATAATGATGAAAAAATTTGGTGTCGATCATTTTCATATGTTGGGCATTCTATAAGTATATATTTAAGTTTGGATAGTATTGCATACTTGGCATCTTGGAGGTTCTTCTGCACATAATAGATAACCATTTGTGAAATGCATATGGCCTATCTGCAATCTAGTCAGAACAACTTCTTCTCTCCTTGATTTCCTTATGCTCGTTTTCCAGTGCTCAACTTTTGGTTTTGTTTCATATAATTTATTCCATGTTTGTTTTTGCCAGAGTTCTTGCCATTGGGTTAGACAGCAATTTCTAATGATTGGCTTGTAGTCCTTATGTGGAACTGTGAAATATTGTCCTTGAAGGTTAGTGGTTGATTTTGCAATTCTATCCACTTCTTCATTTCCTTTTATCCTTTTGTGTCCTGGTATCCAGCAGAAAAGTATATCTTGTTTTTTTATTTGTGAAGCCTGTTAGTATCTGTTTAATTTGCCAGAGTACTGGACGGGTTATATTGCTTGTGTTTTGTATGGCTTGGATTACACTTAATGAATCACAGTATATTACTGTTCTCAAGTGGTAGGTGGTTCTGAAATGCTCCAGGGCTATCTGAACTGCTACTAATTCTGCAGTGTAGACACTGCATTCTTTTGGGAGTTGGCATGACAATGTAACATCTGGGAATACTGCTGATGCTCCTACATGGTTCTCTGATTTTGATCCATCTGTATATATTGGTATGTAATTGGGATATTGCATTCTATGTGCTGCATGCAGTTGTTGAAAGTTGCTGTCTGATAAAGTATTTTTATTCCAGTTTTGTGTGAGGAGTTCATAAGCTGTGGTATGGTTTATCCATGGTGGATCTATATGCCCTTCTTAGTTTGCAACGTTATCTATTTTGAGTTCATGTGTTATCAGTAGCTCCTGTAGTCTGATGCCTAGAGGCTGGTTTACTCTTTTGTGGTTCCTATATATGTTTTTCCATTTTGGCGAGAATAAAGTTGTCCAAGTCGGATGTTCTCTTATGGGTCTTATCCTGTAAGCATACAGCAGTGACAACTGTTGTCTCCTCAGGAACAGTGGTGATTCATTAGCCTCTGTATAGAGACTGTATATAGGGGATGTGCGGAAAGCTCCTGTTGCTATTTGTATTGCACTATGGTGAATCGGATCTAGCCATTTGAGGGCGCTCTTTCTTGCTGATGCATAAACCGGTGCTCCATAATCTATTTTTCACCTTACTAGTGCTTTATACAAGTTGAGCAGGGTATAACAGTCTGACCCCCAAGATGTTGTTAAGACTTTAAGAATATTAAGTTGTTTCATACATTTTATTCATAGTTCTTTTATATGTTCTACAAAGGTAAACTTGTTGTCTAGAATAAGTACAAGAAATTTTACACTTTGTTTAATTAGTTCAGGTTCAGGGTGTAAATTTCGTTTTCTACAGAAATGTACACAGACTGTTTTTTGTTTTGATATTCTAAACCCGTTTTTCTGGGCTCAATGACTGACGTTATTAACTGCACACTGTAGTTGTCTTTCTATTGTTCCCATGTTCTGTGCTTGATATGAAGTACTGAAGTAATCTACATATAGTGCATATGACACTGTGGGTGGTAGTTCTTTTGTGATGCTATTTATTTTTATGGAGAATAGTATGGCACTTAGGACAGACCCTTGGGGAACTCCTTCTTGTTTATATGATTTTGACATTGTGTTTTGTACTCTTGAAATGTTCTATTTTTCATGAAATTTTGAATGAATAGTGGTAAATGTCCTCTGAGTCCTGCATCGTGGATGTCTTGTAATATGCTGTGTCTCCATGCTGTGTCATATGCCTTTTCTATATCAAAAAATACAGCAACCATATGCTTTGAGGTTATAAATGCATCTCTTATATCTGCTTCTATTCGTACAAGGTGATCTAATGAGGATCGATTGTGTCTAAACTCACACTGCTTACTGGTGAACCAGTTAGTTATCTCAAAAAACCAGACTAATCTTTTGTTGATTACCTTCTCTAGCGCTTTGCTTAAGCAGCTTGTGAGGGCTATCGGACGATAGTTGTTTGGGTCCTTCTGATTTTTATTGGGTTTTTGGAAAGCTAATACTATTGCATGATGCCACACTTCAAAATATTGGTTTTCTAGAAATATGCGATTGCACAGTTGAAGGAGGTTTTCTACCTCTTTCTACTTTAGGTGTTTAAACATATCATAGTGTATATTGTCTGGTCCAACTGCACTTGGTTTTGTTTGTGATACTGTTTGGTGTAATTCATGTATTGTAATTGGTTGGTTGTAGGGTTCAATCCTTTTAGTATTAAAATTAATTCTGTTCTTTTCCGTTTTCTCCTTATAGGTCAAAAATTCAGTAGTGTAGGATTGTTTTGACGATACTTTAGCAAAAGTTTCTCCTAATATATTAGCTATATCTGATGGTTCGGTAATGCTTTCTCCATTCCAATGTAATACTAGTGATGGTTGGTTTTTATACTTCCCATTCATTTTTCCTATTTTATTCCATATTATTTTTGTGTTTGTTGTTCTATTTATAGAGGAAGTAAACTGGATCCAGGAAGTTTTTCTGGCTTGTTTCCGTGTATATCTAGCTAGCACTCATGTTTGCTTAAATTTTATCAGATTATCCGTTGTAGGATATCTCCGGAACTTATTCCAAGCTTTGTTTTGTTGTCTTCTTGTTTTCATGCAATCTTCGTCCCACCAAGATTTTGGGTGCAAAGGAAAACAAGTTGAGGTTGTGGGTATTGTTTGTTTGGCTGCTTGTATTAAGGTATCTGTGACATGCTTCAGAGCTTCATCGACCGATGTTTCTTGGATGATTTGTGGATTAAATATTGCCAGTTGTCTAAATTTTTCCCAGTTGCCTTTTTCTATTTTACAGCGGGATGGTCTGTTTGGATGGCAAGGAGGGTTTCTGGTCAGTATGGTGATTACTGGGTAGTGGTCACTGCTGTATGGGTTTTCTATTACTTGCCACTGTAATTCCGGTAGAAGGGAAGGCGTGCATATAGTTAGATCTACTGCTGAGGTTGTACGACTAGGAAAGTGAAAATATGTATGTTTGCCATTATTGAGTATAGAAAGGTTATGATGGGCTATTATTCTTTCTATTATCCGTCCTCATCTGTTGATATCAGTGTTTCCCCACAGATGACTATGCCCATTCAGGTCTCCCATTATACAGAAAGGTGATGGGAGTTGGGAGATTAGTTGGCATATTTCCTCAAATGGTATATCTCGTCTTGGTGGAAGGTACACTGAACAGATGGTTACCCTAAATCTCAGTATTATTCTTACCGCTATCGCTTCTATATTGCTGTTTAAAGGAATGTGTTTGGTTGGAATGTGGTTATGGACTAAGATGGCTACTCCTCCATGTGTTGACCTTCCTCTTAATCTGTCTTTCCTATACATTCTATAATTTTTCACTGAAAAGGTGTCTTGTTGTCTAAGGTATGTCTCTTGTAGACAACAGCATATTGGCGTATGTTGTGTTATTAGATACTGGACATCGTTGTAATTGGCTCGTAGTCCTCTACAGTTCCACTGGATGAACTAATCCATTATTTGGTTTTTCTAGGGCTTCCGAGTTGCTTCCGAAATGGAGCATTCTTATGCTTTGTCTTATCTTTTTTAGGATAGTTTGGCCGGTCCATGTCCATATCTTCTTCTGTGAAAATTTCTAATACTGGTTCTTCAGTTGTGCTTATTTTTTCTATTTCCATCTGTTCAGTTGCTTTGGTGTTTATAAGTTTAGGTCGGTTTCGTTGTGATGTTGATTTGTGGATATATGTTCTGCGTGAAGAGAAATTGAGGTATTCACTGTTTTCTCCTGTTTCTGTGCCTTCAATCCAGTAGATGATCCTTTTGGTAGCATGGAAATTTCGGTTTGAACTTCTATTGATTTATATTAGATTACTGCTTGTGCATATGTTGGCTTGTTTGTAGGGTGGCTGTATTATTCTCCTTGCTTCTTGGTATGTTGTGTTGTGTTATTTCTGAATTAGTTTCTCTTGTTTCCATTTTTCACACGTTTTTGAGTAGGCTGGGTGTTCCCCTTAACAGTTTTACATTTCAAGATGTTGGCAGAGCAAACTGTAGTCTCGTGTTCTTTAGAATCACATTTTGCACAGGTTGCTGAGTTTCTGCATGCCGTTTGCGAATGTCAAAATTTCTGACATTTGTAATAACGCAGTGGATTTGGTATGTATTGTCGTACTTGGCAGTTCAGATATCCTGCTTTGATTGTTGTTGGAGGTTTTGGAGTATTAAATGTTATGATAAGGGTTCTTGTTTGAATTATATTTCCATCCCTTCAGATATTAATTCTCTTCACTCCTGTAACTCCTTGGCTTCTTAATTCTTCTGTGAGCTCTTCCTCTGACACATTTAAGAGGTCCCACTCTGAGATCACCCCTCTGGAAGAATTCAGTGTGTTCTGTGGTGTTACAACTACTGGCATTCTTCCAAAAATTGTCGTTGAAAGTAACTTCTGGGAGTGTTTGGGATTTTCTGTTTCCACTAGTATGTCTCTGGATCTCAGCCGTCGAACTGACTTGGGAGATCCTACTAGACCCTCTAATGTTTTCTGAATAATGAATGGAGACATATGTCCTAATGTCTGATCTCCTGTCGCATGTATGACAATGTATGCCGACTGGGCTAGTGGAGTGGGTAAAGAGCCTGCCTGGCAACCCAAAGGTCGTGGGTTCGAATCCCGCCTCGGGCTTGGATCAAAGTACTGCAAAAACCTTGGGAGGTGCATTATGGCCACAGAAGCCGATGCACCAATAACTACCAAGGGAAAAAAAAAAAAAAAAAAAAGGACAATGTATGTTGGTATTTTTGGTGGGTCCATACCTGTCTTCTGTCTCTTTGATTTTATGTTTTCTGTTTCACTACTTGGTAGGGCTTTCTCTTGAAGCCCTATAGTACTAGTAGTTATTTTACTACTCATGTTTGCTCTTTTGGCCCTAGGAGTGTTACTTTCCTCTCCCAGGTTACTAGCCCTGCAACGTGGAGGCAAGAGCAGTGCCTCTTAGTGACCAAGCAGCTGTGTAAGTTAGATTAGTAAAAGTGAGAATAAGATAAAAAATTAGGAAAGGTGAGTTTCCTTTCTGTGTCTTCACTCACTGATTGTAAGACAAAGAGCTGTTTCACAAAAAATAAAAGGAATTTAACATTGAAAATTAAAGAAACTTGTATATTTTTCAGAACGATCTACATATCGCTGGGAATCGCTTAGTCACTAATAAATCGATTGGCACCTGGGGCCGCATGTTCGCGAGGCAACCAAAGAGGGTAATGCTCTTGATCTGGTTATCAGCAGTGATCATTCTTGTATTAAGAATTTGTAGATAGAGGAACCACTAGGTGGTAGTGATCACGGTGTACTGATGTGGGATTTACTTAAGGATATAATTACCATCAGGGGTAAAGGAAAGGGTTTTTGCTTCAGTAAAGGTGAGTACACTGGTATCAGACAGTTTTTTAAATTCTCTACAGTGAGATCAACTGACAATATTACAATGGTAAATTCTAAGTGGGAAGCATTCAAGGAATTAATCGTGGATGCTACTAAAAGTTTCATACTTATTAAGAAATATTGTTCAAGGTTTAGGCTTAAATGGTGATCAAATAAACTAATGAGACTCGTGACAGAGAAGAAAAATGCATGGTATGCATATAAATTATCAAGCGACTCAGAAGCCTATGGCAGATATAAGCTAGTCTGTAATCAGGTCCCAAAGGAGGTTAGGCAGATTAAGAGAAATCTTTGGCAAAAGACGCTAAGAAAAACAGCAAGGATTTCTTTACTTATATAAACTCTAAAAGGAAGGGGATGAATCTGATTGGTCCACTTAATATCAATGGTTCGGCTGTTGATGATCCTGCTCAGAGAACAAACAAACTGAATGAGTATTTTGCATCTACATTCACACGAGAGGAGTTAAGGTTTGAAAATGGCAGAAGGTAATCAAATTGTACCAGGGTGCTTAATGATTTTGTAATAACTGAGAGCAAAGTGGAGGAGAAATTGTTGAAGTTAAACATAAGAAAGGCACCTGAGGTGGATGGGATCTATCCAGTTATATTAGAGGAGGCGGCAAAGCAACTAAGCAAACCCTTAGCCATAATTATGAGAGCATCCTTGGACTCAGGGGAGGTCACCACGGACTGGAGATGTGCAAATGTATCCCCAATTCACAAAGGGGGATCGAAGGGTGATGGTCTTCTGTTATGGGTAAAATAATGGAGCCACTGGTTAAAGATGCATTGCAGGATCATCTAGACAAGGCTGCAGCAAGCAATAATTTAGACACAGCATGGGTTTGATGAGGGAAAGTTTTGTCTAACAAATTTGATTGGATACTATGATGTGGTTACAAAGGAACTGGGTGCAAAAAATAATTTTGATATCATATACTTGGATTTCAGGAAAGCTTTTGACACTGTTGTGCATGGAAGACTACTGTACAAACTGGAGCAGAATGGTATTAAGGGTAAGTTGTTGCAATGGATAAAAAGATGGCTGAGTGGGAGAAGACAGAGGGTGGTGATTAATGGGTGCTGCTCTTCGTGGACTAATGTTATTAGTGCAGTCCCACAGGGTTCGGTGTTGGGTCCTCTGTTGTTTTGTATATTTATCAATGATATTGATGAAGGTATATCAAGCTTAGTGTCGAAGTTTGCAGATGATACAAAGGTTGGCAGGGTTGTTAATGACAGTAATGGCAGTGTGCTACTGCAACAGGATCTAGAAAATTTGGGCAGATGGGCTAAGAAGTGGCAAATGAAGTTAACCATGACAAATGCAAAGTACTACATATGGGTAGAAGTAACCTCCAGAGAAACATACCAAGGCTGCCAGGGCAGGTCATGGGGTTTTGTCAATGATATATAGGAATTTTGCTAGCAGGAAAGAGGAGGTAATTGTCCCTCTGTATAAGGCAATGGTCAGGCAACGCCTTGTGTACCACGTACAGGTCTGGAGGCCTCATTTTAGGAAGGATGTAGATTTGCTTGAGCATGTACAGAGAAGGGCAACAAGATTGATGAGGGGAATGAAGGGATCCTCTTACCAAGAGAGGCTTAAGTTGCAAATTGCAGTGGCTGGAGACTAGGCACCTGCACGGTGATCTGATTGAGGTGTATAAGGCCTTGAATGGGTTCAGCACGCTGATGGGATCCTTCCACTTGTTCAGATTACGAACCTAAGGGGGCATAAATTCAAATTAAGA
This sequence comes from Mastigoproctus giganteus, assembly GCF_048544385.1. NCBI lineage: Eukaryota > Metazoa > Arthropoda > Arachnida > Uropygi > Thelyphonidae > Mastigoproctus > Mastigoproctus giganteus. The sequence goes on from NC_143580.1 coordinate 143,123,733, forward strand.
AAAGACAGATGTAGAATAGATGTGCAGAAATTTGCCTTTAGCAAGTGGGTGGTTAATTGCTGGAACAAACTTCCATCTGTCATTGTGGAAGTTGTTAGGTTAAATAAATTTAAGGAGGAACTGGACAGGCATTTGGAGGGAATGGTGTGGTTTTTTTTTTTTTTTTTTGGCTGATGCTGCATAAGCTCATACACTTGCTTTCTTGCATCACATGCCGCCACTACTACTACTACTACTACTACAGTAGCTGCTGGCAGAGATTAAACTGATTATTCCACTGCTTCTATTGGAACGAGCAGCTGCCTGGAAAAAAAGGTGCCGGGGATTTCAAGGACTGCCGGGAGTCATCATGGGGCAAATAAATACATAGGCTGTGTTAGGGTAACTAAGATTTGTTCTTGTTGTTATTTGGTTTTTAGGAGCATTAGCAACTAAGGCCATATTGCTCCAGGGATATGCGGTGGTCATTCCCTCAACTGTCTGTATTTGGTGGCTCACGGTCTCGAACTCCAGTCTAATCAAGAATCATGTGCTACGCACTGCTGCTCCTGCCCACCTGGCTACGGAGGCGCCGGGGTAACTAAGAGTAAGTACAGTTGCATGTATATTTGCATATACACCAATGCTGGGAGTATAGTAAATAATTTGATGAATTTGAAGTGCTAGTCAAGATATCAAATGCAGACATTGTTGGGATATCAGAGAAGTGTCACACAGCTTTAAGGAATGCAGAATTTGAATATAGGGTGGGCAATGTGTACAGAAAGGAAGACAGGATAGGAAGGGACAGGGAGTTATGATGTTAGTTAAGAAACACATATCTAAGGCAGTGCATCCAGTTGACCCTGGTGGCCAGTGCACCGTTATTGTTATTGTTTTTGGGGTTGTTGGTGCATCAGCAACTGTAGCTATAATGCACTGATTTCTAACTAGTATATTTTTCTTGTTGGTTTTGATTCTGATAAAAGTTCTGACAAAGTGATATTTATCAATCGATTTTAGGAAAACAAAAACGTCATCCATATCCTGACGATATCTTAGAACATTCTGTAGTGTTAATTGATTGCAATTTTTGAAAATTAAGGAGAAAAGTAATCAGTTTTTTGTTCTCTCAGATATAGTGGGCATTCTATGACAATATGCTTTACAGTGAGTGGGCATGAGCATTACTAATCAAATTATTTGCTAAATATTTTTTGGCCCCTGGGAATTTTTTTTCTTAAACTAGCTTGGCAGTCAATGTGCTAAAGGTAGGAGGAAGTGGCTAGCTGTTGGGTAAACTGTATATGCTAAAATAACCACCGATGATCTGGCAAACTCACTAATCTGGCACCCCACAGTTCTCAACGCTGCTGGATTAGTGATGGTTGACCTGTATTTGGATCTTAGAAAGGCCTTTGATACTGTTGCACATGGAAGACTGCTGCACAAATTGGAGGCAAATTGCTGTTTTTTGGATAAAGGGATGGTTGAGTGGGAGAAGACAGAGTGTTAATCAATGGACACTGCTCTTTGTGGACTAATGTTATTAGTGGAGTCCCTCAGGGTTCAGTGTTGGGTCCATTGTTGTTTTCTGTATTTACAAATTATACCGATGATGGTATATCAGACTTAATGTCCAAGTTTGCAGACAATATGAAGGTTTCAGGGTTGTTAATGACACTAATGACAGTACACTGCTGCAACAGGATCTCGAAAAGTTGGGCAGATGGGCTGAGAGGTAGAAAATGAAGTTTAACATTGACAAATGTAAAGTACTACATATGGGAAGCAATAACCCCAGAGTAACGTATCAACTCTGTGGTACTACGCTGACAGTGGTAGAGAATTAAAAGGACCCGGGGGGGGGGGGGGGTAATTGTGCAGGCAGATATGAAGTTTTCTGAGCAGTGCAGACAGTCTGCAAGAGTAGCTCATGTGTGTCTTGTCAATGATATATAGGAATTTTTCTAGCAGGGATAAGGAGGTGATTATCCCTTTGTATAAGGCAATGGCCTCATTTTAAGAAGGATGTAGACCTGTTGGAACGAGTACAGAGAAGGGCAACAAGATTAGTGAATGGAACAAAGCTCTTACGAAGAAAGGCTAAAGTTTTGCAAATTACAATGTCTGGAGACTAGGCATCTGTGAGGTGATCTGATTGAGGTGTATAAAGCCTTGAATGGTTTGAGCATGCTCAATGCTGATGGGATTCTTCCTCTTGCTCAGAATAATTGCCTAATTGCCTGAGAGGGCATAAATTCAAATTGAGGAAAGACGGCTGTAGGTTAGATGTGCGGAAGTTTGCCTTTAGCCAATGGGTGGTTGATTGCTGGAACAAACTTCCATCTGTTGTTGTAAAAGTTGATAGCTTAAATAGATTCAAGGCAGAACTTTTCAAACATTTGGAGTGAGTGGATTGGTGAAATAAGGTTTTTTTTTTTTTTTTTTTTGGCTGATACTATATAAGCTTGCTTTCTTGCATCATGTGCCAATGCTAATGCTAAAGAAATGAATGACTCATAAGTTTATCAAGTGGAAATCTGCTGTACACCAATGGAAACATTGAAAGGAATAAATGTGAGTTGGCTTTCTGGTCCATAAAGATTTAAAAAACAACATTTTGGAATTCAAAAGTACATCACCAAGGGTGTCAAGAATAATACTCAAGATTTCTAAGAGGTACAAGCTAAAGGTTTTAATGATTTATGCACCAACATCGAGCCATGATGATGATGATGAGGTTGAAGAAATGTACACTGAAATTGAGTCTATTAGATAAGCAGAAAACTCACTACATTATCATTATGGGGGACTTCAATGCTAAAGTTGGAAAGAGAAAAAAAATCAGAAAGAGGAACTATAGCAAATTTTGGAATTGGTGAAAGAAATGAAAGAAGTGAAAGACTTGTGGAATTTGCAGAATCTCGAGGAATGGCAGTAATGAACACTTTTTTCAAGAAAAGGGTGAACCGAAAGTGGACATGGAAGAGCCCAAATGGATTAACAACTAATGAAATCGATTTCATCTTCACTAACAGAAGATATATCATGGATGATGTCACTGTCCTAAACAAGGTAAATGTTAGAAGTGATCACAGAATGGGAAGATGCACACTTGATATAGATGTAAGAAAATAAAGGAAAAAACTGACTTGAGTAAATAATTTATATAATAAAAAAGTAAATAATAAAAAAGGCCTTTGAGATAACAGAAGAGAAAAAGCAATATGTACTGGAACTAAAGAACAAGTGTGAGCTTTTGCAAACTGCTCAGGACCAAGATATCGATGAGGAATATTACAACTTTCTGAAATTGATAAAGCCCAAGAAACCTAGGGGTAAAAAAAAATCGAAAGAAGAAAAAAATTAGTCAAGAAACACATCATGATGAACCAAAGACAACAAATAAGATAAACACTGAGAAGGATAAAATTAAGTATACTGAGTAATGCAAAGCCATTAGAAAGAGACTCAGAGAGGACATAAGAAGATTTAAGACAAGAAAAGTAGAACAAGCATTAAGGGAAAACAAAGGACTTAAATCAGCAGACATGAGCATTAATACAGAAAGACAAATGATACTGAAAATGAAGAATAGCGATGGTTTACTTATAAATAGCAGAGAAGGCATAATTCAAATAGTAGAAGGCTACTATACAGAATTATGCAAGGAGTGAGGGAACGATGCCAGCAGTAGGGAAGTTGTATCGCAAATTAGTAACACATACCCGATATCCTTCCTGATGAGGTAGAACATGCGCTGAAGAAAATTAGGAATCAGAAAGTCCCGGGGGAAGACGAAGTTACTGTAGAGTTGGTAAAATTGAGAGGAAGAGAAATAACACAAAAACCGGCAAGACTCTTCACAAAATGCATTATAAAAGGTGTGATGCCTAAGGAGTGGAATAATGCAATCATAGTTTTGCTTAGAAAATGGAAATTATAGACCAATTAGATTGTTATCCCACATCTACAAGTTGTTCACAAGGGTCATTACTAACAGATTAGAAAGAATACTTGATGAGAATCAACCTCTGGCTTTAGGACAGGATTCTCAACTACGAATCACCTTCATACGATATCACAGCTAATGGAGAAAGCAAATGAATATAAAACAACATTATGCCTGGCATTTGTGGATTATGAAAAGGCATTTGACTCCATACAGCATTAGGCAATGTTTTGGGCACTGGAAAGACAAGGTATAAATACCCTATATATTATGATTTTGAATTTTTTGACGAATTTTTTTCTTCTTCTTTTTGAAGAAATTATATGAGAATGCTACCTCCTTTATTAGACTAGACAAAGACAGTAGCAAATTTAAAATTGAGAAAGGAGTTCGACAAGGAGACACAACAAAATCTCCAAAGTTGTTTACTGCTGCCCTTTAGGAAGCATTCAGAAGATTAGACTGGTTGCAAAAAGGAGTCAATGGAGAGTACCTAAACCATTTACGATTTGCAGATGACATTATAACCACGATCCCAAAGAATTAGAGGAAAATCTTAATTAGTTATGCAGAGTTCGTAAGGATTTCGGACTAAAGATGAATATGGCTAAAACAAAAGTAATGATGAACAAGTATGCCACAGAAACGGATATAATGATTGAAGGAGCAGTAATTGAAAAGGTGGAATCATATACTTATCTGGGACAAGTCATCAGCTGTAATAATGATAAATGGCTGGAAGTCAAGAGAAGTATTAATTTTGGATCGAAAGCATTCAGGAAATATAGTCACATACTGAAGAGCAATATCCCAGTTTGTCTGAAACATAAAATAATGAACCAATGTATATTCCCCACCATGACTTGAAACTTGGGCACTCACCAAAAGAATGGAAGATAAGCTGAGAACTACACAGCGAAGAATGGAATGAATTATATTGGGAATCAGACTGTTAGACAAGAAGAGAAACACATGGATTAGGCAGCAAACTCAAGTAAAGGACATTCTTATCAAAACTAAAGAACTAAAATGGTCTTGGGCAGGACACATAGCTTGAAGACATGACAGATGTACTAAGAAAATAACATAATGGTTTCCAAGAGGAGCTAGAAGTAAACCTGGAAGTCAACGACAGAGATGGACAGATGAAATTCACAAGTTTGTGGGCAGCAAATGGATGGCCATTGCACAAAACAGAAGGAACTGGAAAGTTGCTGGAGAGGCCTTCATCCTGCAGTGGATTGAAAATGGCTGATGACGATAGCTAACTACAGAATCAATCTTGTCAGCTGCAATGATGAATGAATCTAAATGAGCTATTTCTTGATATTTAGTCCAGTTGGCCTTGTCAAATTTCCAAATTGTTCTAATGTTACTCTGTGGAGGAGAACTTGTATACAAATTAGATGATCGGAAAGTGGTCGCTACCACACGGGTTGTCTGTAACAATCCACTCTGTAAGAGGAAACATTGTTGGAGAACATACTGACAGATCAATAGCAGAGCTTGAACCAGATGGCAAATGCACATATGTGTGATCACCGGTATTTCAAATAGTTAGGTTATGCTTATCTAAGAATTTTTCAATTATTTTTCTTCTGCAGTCAGGATGTTGAGAGCCCCATAGGGAGGGTCATGGCCATTCCAGTCACCCAGAATACAGAAAGGAGCAGGTATTTGTCTTACTAAGTCATCTAAATCAGAAAGAGTGTAAGTGTGGTTTAGCAACAGATACAATGAAACTAATGTTATTGTCATGCCAATGGTGATGTAGGTTGCAATTGTCTCCAATGGTGTTTGTAGGGGAACAGATCTGGAAGGAATTAAAGAGTTAACTAGGAGTGCTACTCCTCCATTAGCTGCATTAGAGCAGTTTCTATCTCTCTCTCTCTCTCTCTCTCTCTCTCTCTCTCTCTCTCTCTCTCTCTCTCTCTCTTTCTTTCTTTCTTTCTTTTCTGTACATGGTAAAGTATTTTATTGTTATAGAAATTGCATTCGTCAGGTTTGTTTCTTGTATGCATGATGCAGCATGCTTATATTCACTTATGAGATCATATAGGTCATCAAAATTAGGACAAAGTCCGCGACAATTCCATTGACTGTGTGCATTGTTTGGTTTTAACTGGTGTGTTCAGTTACTCCTGGAAGATATTTTTGTTTGTGCCTATCTAGTTTTGCCTTTTCTTTCTTTGGGAAGATTAGCATTCCTGTGTCAATGTCTCCCCACTTCATTAATTTCAAGAACTGTATCATCTTCATTTACCTTTTCATCAATGTCCATGGTATCAGATATTAATTTATGCATATTGCTTCTTTCAGGGCCTTTGGTTCGTTCTGTTGGTTGCTCATTGAGTTTCTTATCTGGAGGTATTGTTACAGGTGTATTACTTTCTTGAATAGCATATTTGGAGGCAGATTGTTCCTTTGGTCAGGAAAGGAGTGATAAAGCACCGGACTGGGTTCAGAATGTAAGGTCTTACCTGAGGTAACCAGCTTTTATGGTGGTAGGTAGATTTAGTGTTTTAAATGTAAGTATCACTGTTTGAGTAGGGACAGGCTCTCCATCTTTTTTGATGATGATTGTTTAGGCGTGTACCACATTTTGATCTCATAGTGAGTGGAAAGTTCATCCTCCGATATGTTTAACAGATTACTTTCTGATATTACACCTTTAGAGGAGTTTAAGGTGCCATGTGAAGTAACCTTCATGGGAATTCCACCAAAGGTAGATACTTTTAATAGTCTCTCAGCATGTCGATGTTCAATCATTTCAACTAATAAATAGCCTGATTTTAATTGCCTAACCATTTTTGGAGGACCAGTGACATTTTTGTATCAAAATTAGGGAAGTTTCCTCAATGGTTGGTCTGTGGAGTAGTGTAGTATTAAAAAGAGAGGTGGAGTATTATCTGTTCCTTCTTATTTTGTTTCTTAGCATGTGATGTTGTGTGATCATGTTTATCTAGATCTGGATCAAAAGATCTTAAGTTTTGTTTATTGTCCATCTTTTCCCCTTTTTGCCCTGGGAGGGTGGCTTTCTTCTCCCAGGTTTCAAGCCCTGCCACATGTAGCAGGAGCAGGTCACCAGTGACCAAGCAATAAAGGAAGGTTAGTATTTATTGTGTTAGTAAGTTAGTCCAATGTACAAGAAGAAGAAGAAAGGTATCTTTCCTTTCTGTTAGGTATGCTAAATTCTTTACTTTAGAAGAGCAAAATTAAATAACTCTGGAAAAAATTAAGAATAACACTATAATTATCAGCTGATCTTTAAGAAAATCACTTGTCACTTGTAAATCACTCAGAAATAGGTTATAGTCACTTGCTTGCCACTTGGGGGCAAGTGCACTGTTGAGTCAGTTTGGTGTGACATAAGCTCAGAAAGCAAAAATGAGAGTAAGTGTGTGTTATAGGCACAATGACTCTGATGAGTACAATGAACAACTGTAAGGAGAAATAGAGTGGACCAGTAAATCAGAATGTGTTATAATGGAAAATTTTAACTTTCCAGATATTGGCTGGATCTTGTGGATTGACCACTCGCACACTATCAAGATTTTTGTGTAATTATTGGATGAACGTTTTTTAAAGCAGCATGTTCGAGAGGCAACCAGAGGGAGTAATACTCTTGATCTGATTATCAGCAGTGATTATTCATTAACTAAGAACCTGCAGATATATTAGCCAGCAGGTAGTTCATTGCTAGAACAGACTTCCATCTCTTGTTGTGGAAGTTGATAGCTTAAATAAATTTAAAGCTGAACTAGACAGGCATTTGGAGTGAATGGATGGCTGAAATGGGAGGGGTTTTTTTTTGGCTGATGATGCATAAGCTTGCTTTCTTGCATTGCATGCCTCAACTAATGCTAATGTGGCATTTACTGAAAGATGTAACTACTGTTAGAAGTCAAGGGAAGAGTTTTTACTTTCGTTCACAGTTGTCTCAGAAAGTTTTTATATTCTGTACAGTAGGACCAACTGATGATGTTACCAACAGTAAATTCTAAATGGGAAGCATTCAAGAAAACATTCATGGAAACTACTAGGCTTTTTATAGCAGCTAAGAGGTACTGTTCAAGGTTTAGCCTCAGATGAACTAATGAGACTTGTGGCAGAGAAGAAAAATGCATGGGACGCATACAAATTATCAGGCTACATGGAAGCCTATGGTAGATATAAGCTAGTCTGTAATCAAGTCACAAAGGAGGTTAGGAAAGCAAAGACAGATTACAAGAAATCTTTGGCAAAGGATGCAAAGAAAAACAGCAAAGACGTCTTTACTTACGTAAACTCTACAAGGAAGGGGATGAATCGGGTTGGCCCACTTGATATTGATCGTTCGACCGTTGATGATCCTGCTCAGGTAGCTGACAAACTGAATGAGTATTTTGCATCTACATTCACACATGAGGAATGCTTTAGGGAAGTGGAGACCAGAGTTCTATCAAACACTAACAGAGAGCTAAATGAATTTGTTATTTGTAATAACTGAGAGGAAAGTGGAAAAGAAATTGTCAAAGTTAAACATCAGAAAGGCACCTGACGTGGAAAAGATTTATCCAATTGTATTGGAAGGAAGGCAGCAAAGAAGGTGAGCAAACTCTTAGCCATAATTATGAGAGCATTCTTGGATTCAGAGGATTCTCTATCAACTGGAGATGTGTGAATATCCTCCAATTAGTAAAGGTGGATTAAAAGGTGACATGAGTAATTACAGACCTGTCAGCTTAACGTTTGTTCAAGGGGAAAACAATGGAGTCAATGGTTAAAAAACGGAATGTAGGACAATCTAGACAAGCCTGCAGTTAAGTTCAGACACAGCATGGGATTGTTAATGGGATATCTCATCTGAACCAATTTTATTGAATATTAAGTTGTAGTCAGAAAGGAACTGGATGCAACAAATAATTTTGATGTCATATATACTTGGATTTCAGGAAAGCTTTTGATAATGTTGCATGTAAAAGACTGCTTTATAAATTGGAGAAGTTTGGTTTAAGGGCAAGTTTATGCTATGAATAAAGGGATGGTTGAGTGGAAAAAGACAGAGTGGTAATAAAAGGATACTACTGCTGTTTGTGGACTAATGTTATTAGTGGAGTAATAGTAATAGAAACATGTGATGCAAGAAAGCAAGCGTATGTGCTTATGTAGCATTAGCTAAAAAAAAAAATTCACACGATCATTCTCTCTAAATGTTTGTCCAGTTCCTCCTTGACCACCCACCAACCACCCACTAACTAAAGGAAAATTTCCACACATCTATTCTACAACTGTCTTTCTTCATTTTGAATTTATGCCCCCTTAGGTTCATAATCTGAGCAAGTGGAAGAATCCCATCAGAATCCAGCGTGCTCAACCCATTCAAGGCCTTATACACCTCAATCAGGTCACCTTGCAGGTGCCTAGTCTCCAGCTGCTGCAATTTGCAGAACTTAAGCCTCTCAGAAGCAATTTCACATTCTGAAATTGCTTCTGAAATCATGTTATCTGCGTTTGCTGTCGCTTGTATTTCCTCCATGCACTTTTTTAAGGATTCAAAATTTTCATAAATGCTGTTCATGGGGTGTATATTGAAGTTCCATCTTGTAGGGGAAGGAAGGGGAACACGGCTGTCCATATGCTTGCTGAGAACAGAGAGAGAGAGATATGTTGGTATCAACATGAGGTTCGAAAATTGCATCTTGGGTAGTACTTGCTGCATTGCTCATCATCAGATTCAGTTGGTGTGCATAGCAGTGAATAAAATGTGCATTATTGTACACTTCTTTTATTTTAGCCTCAACTCCCCCTTTCTTGCCTTTCATTACGCTTGTGCCATCAAATTTCTGAGCAACCAGTTTTTGAATATTTCCTTCCAGGATTATCTAACTGATCTAGAATGCATTTCGAATATTCCATCTGTTGTTTGGTTTTCCGGAGTGAAAAAACCCCAAAAATGTTCAAAAATGTCTCCGTTCAGTTCATATCTTAGAACAATCACCATTTGTTCTGAAATATACATTGTGTCATCAGCCATGACAGCTACGAATGAAGCTCCTTTAATCTCTCTTTTTATTTCATTCTGGCATATTTGCAGCAAACAGTCAAGAATATCCGAATAGTTTTTGAAATGCCTTTAAATGCTGCATTACTCTCTAAATGGTTCTTTAAATTGGAATCTAATTTAGAGGTGAAATTTATTAATCCTTTGAATACTTCTGGATTTTCAGAATTGTCTTTTTTGTCATGTCCACATAAAGAAATTTCAAACTATTCACGAAATTTAGTGCAGTCTATTATTTTAGATAATACCTCTGATTCTTGGTAACTTTTCTGTTATGTTTGCAGATCAAAAGTCTGTAGGCCTCACTAAGCTGTTCTTTAATATTTATGCTTCCTAAAAGTGATAGTCAAATCACATTGTCAATATGTTTCTTCAAGCTCTCATGTTTTCCACATTTTCCTTTCATTTTGTTTATGTTTGTAAAGCCACTTTTTGTCCAAGTTAAGTCATTTCTGAACAGTAAACATGGTAAACAAAAAAATGCATTTCTAACTTTACAAACAACAAAGCAAACGTTTGCTTAGGTACCATTAAGTATTAAAACTGCAAATATATTTCTTATTATTATTTATTCCCGACTGAGTTATTTGAAATTCTGGTGTGGGGCAGCCTTCTTTATTAATGGCATTTTTTTCTTGAATAGATAATTGTGAAAAACTAAGTTGCTGAAATTTATTCACTGTCATGCGACTTAAATCAACTTAGATTGAATCAAATTTCGCAAAACCGTCTGTCATAGAAATAATGTGTTACACATCTCTTCATAACATAACTTAAACTTAGCAAGTTCAAGCTCAATGCACAATTTAGCTGTAATCACATGATTACACTGTTGAATGTTCAGCATCGACTTAACACCGATATAATTTACTTAATGGGAATTTAGGAAAATCCTGTGAATAACAAAAAGACACCGAAATTGTGATGACAGACTCTTCACGGTCAATGATCAAATTGGCACTGGTCACTTCGCAGTTCCTTTGACTAATTTTGTCACCTCTAAAAAATGCATATTGGCAACCCACCAGGCATTGATTCAACTATTGATTCAACCAGGCATTGATTCAACTATTGGGAGCAAAATGTGGAACTGTCTAGCGAACAGTTCTACCTACGGTTAAACTTCAAAGTTGAAAATGATTTCTTGTTTTTATTCGTTTATTATTGAAATGATTATTTGAAATGTGATTTGAAACTATTTCAAATAATCATTTGGTTCATTTTCCCATGAACCAAAGGCCTTAGACCAGTGTTTCCCAACCTTTTTTGAGTCACGATCCCCTTTTATAATAGCCAAGTAACCTGCGATCCCCACCACATTTACATACAAAGGCATTTTTAATAGGGTAAAGAAAACACATTAAAAATAGATTTTTCAGAATATAATTCTAACCTAATATTTAATGCGATGGTTATACTTGCATCTGGTCAACCAGCTTCAAAATTTGCGACTGAGTGTTTGTTAAAGCCAACCTCATGTCATCCTCAACATTCATTATTGCCAGTTGGCATTAGACGGCCCATCGCGGCCATTATTGAATTACATCATTGCAAACATGGCGGCGTCAGCAAAACATGCGGGGTGATCTTCAACAGCATTAAGAGAGCAACTCACCTTTATTCAACGGTCTGTATTCGACAGTCTGTTATTCACACATTGAGACACCGATTAAAAATGAATTCTGATATTGAATTTTGCATCATAGTGAATATTTTTTTTTTAGTTTACTATTTGTAACATAGAATTTTATTCTAATGATAACACTGCATTTGTATATTTTATTTTTAGGGAGTGAATCAAGGTCCGCCGCGGTGGAAATTAAAAAAAATATTAAAGGCCCACCATAGCAAATAATTAAAATACTATAAAATGTTTAATATGTATGAACGTGGCGGGCTTTTAATATTTCCTTTAATTTATAAAAAATCAGTGTTACAACCACTAGTAGAATATTGCAGTGTAGCCATATGCCATATTGAAATAAATAAGTGTTGAAAGCCTTCGTGGTGAAATTTCCTATAAAAATAATTGTGGCAATCCCCCCAGAAAACTCTTTGTGACCCCCAAGGGGGTTGCAAAGAAAAAACATTTTTGTGACCCACAGGTTTGGAACCCGGCCTTAGACTATGGTTAGGCCTGGATGGCTTTGTTTAATACTTGTATTAAATAAAGCAATTATTTTTTTAATTATTGGAAGCAGAAGATGAGTAAACTATATGCAGGACCTGTTAATAAAAATATTCATTGCATTGTTCTTCACAAAATTTCATATAATTCTGTTGACTGTATACTTAGATTTAAAAAGCTGGGGGGGGTGCTGCAGTTCCGCAGTGCCTACCAAGAGCCACCACAATCCCCACACCTTGAAAGGGTAACTTCAAACATTAACATATGGTGGAATGATGTGATAAGATGTACAAGCTCTTTTTTGTTTTTTTTCTGAGGATACAGTGCATTGTGGAACACACCTAAGCATACTCCATCATTTTACTGTGTCACAACCTGTTGGATCCACTACCATGTTGGGCATCAAGAGGACAAGTAGCTGCTTTGGTTTTTAAAGATTGCATAAGGAGACACTTTTGACCCACTACTTGGCTTTTTTTTTATTCACCTAAATTATTCATGGTGTGAAGACTGCCAGAGCATGTTTTAGCAAATCACTGGGTGCTTCCGTAGCCAGGTAGGAAGGAGCAGCAGTGCGTAGTGCACGCTTCTTGATTAGACCGGGGTTCGAGCCCGTCACCACCAAATACGGAGGATGCGGAAAGGTCAGGGAATGACCACTGCATATCCCGGAGCAATATGGCCTTAGCTGCTAATGCTCCTAAAAACTAAAAAACAACAAAAAAAAAAAAAAAAAAAACAGCAAATCATACTAGAGATTTTGAATGACATGTATAAAAATTCAGCTTATAGAGCCCGAACTAAGCCTAATTATTATCTCCCATCTTTGTGGGCAATGCATGCCAGATATTCAGTTACAAAAAAAGTTAGAGCCACTTCAAAATGTTCTACTTTTATGCATACCCAAAAGGATCACCCTGTGTATGTGTGAATTTGCTTATTGTAAACTTACTTATTAAGATCCCATATGATGCATGAGCCATCTTCACTACTGCTCACAGAAATACTATAGGTTTTGCATATATATATCGATGTGATAACTTCAGAGTGTCCCAAAAGATGAACAGCAGAAGTTGCATTTTCTACTCTGGACTGAAAGTCATAAAAAAAAAAACAAAAAAAAAAAAAAAAAAAAAACTATTACACGCTAAGGAAACTTTCAATATATCCAAATATAAATTAAATATCAAAATATAAACGAATATCAAATATCAAAATATAAAACAGATATCAAATATCAAAATATAAATAAATATCAATATAATTTTGATATACATTAAAATCCTCTTACAATGAACTTCACAGGGTGCACAACTAATTTTGTAGTATTGAAAGTTTGTTCTAATGTGTATCACTGAAAATTATTGCAAAAGAATATTTATTCAAATGAATTCTGCTGCATTTCTAAATTACTATTTCTAATATGAAGAAGTAGTAATTTCTGCTTTATTTTATTTAAATACTGACTTTAAAATAAAGAGGCTGATTTGAGGCTAAGAATACAGCACTAAAAGAATTAAAAAAAAAAAAAATTTCCCATTTCATCCATTCACTAGAAATATTTGTTGAGTTCTATCTTGTGAACTTATTTAAGTTGTTGACTTCAACTACAACAGATGGAAGTTTGTTCCAACTATCAACCACCCACTGGCTAAAGGCAAATTTCAGCACATCTATTCTACAATTGTCTTTCCTCAATTTGAATTTATGTCCCCTCAGATGAGTAATCTGAGCAAGAGGAAGAATCCCCTAAGCATTGGGCTTGCTCAAACCATTCAAGGCCTTATACATCTCAATTAGATCACCTTGGCAGTGCCTAGTCTCCAGAAGCTGCAATTTGCAGAACATAAGCCTTTCGTGGTAACACCAACCCTTTGTTCCCCTCACCAATCTTGTTGCCCTTCTCTGTACTCATTCTAGCAGCTCTACATCTTTCCTAAAATGAGGCCTCCAGACCTGTATACAGTACTCAAGGTGGGGCCTGATCATTGCCTTATACAATAGGACAATTACCTCCTTATCCCTGCTAGCAAAATTCCTGAATATCATTGACAAGATGCTATGAGCTACTTCTGTAGACTGTCTCATAAAACTTCATATCTGACTATACAATTACCCCAAGGTCCTTTTCATTCTCCACTAACCTGAGTGCACTACCACCCAGTTGGTATGTTATGTTGTGGTTACTGCTACCCATAAGCAGTAGTTTACATTTCTCACTGTTAAACTTCAGTTGTCACCTCTCATCCCATCTGCTCAACTTTTCCAGGTCTTGTTGCAGCACTATACTATCATTGCTGTCAGTAACAACCCTACCAATCTAATGTCTAAGTTGGCAGGAAGCAACCATCTGCAAACTTAGATATTAACCCTGATATACCTTCATCAATATCATTGATAAATACAGAAAACAACATCAGGCTAAACACCAAACCCTGAGGGAATCCACTAATAACATTAGTTCATGAAGAACAATGTCCACTGATTACCATTCTGTCTTCTCCCACTCAATTATCCCTTTATCCATTGTAGCAGCTTGCCCTTAATGCCAGACTGCTCCAATTTGCAGTCTTCCATGTGCAACAGTATCAAAAGCTTTCCTGAAATCCATGTATATGATATCAAAATTATTTTTTACATCCAGTTCCTTTGTGACCCAATCATAGAATCCAATCAAATTTGTCAGACAAGATTTCCCCTAAACAAACCCATGCTGTGTTTGAACTATAACTGCAGTCTTGTCTAGATGATCCTGCATTGCTTCTTTAAACAGTGATGATTCCATTATTTTCCTTGGAACAGAAGTTAAACTAATAGGTCTGTAATTACTCGTGTCACCCTTCGATCTCCCCCATGTGAATTGGGGACACAATTGCACATTTCCAGTCCGTGTCGATCTCCTCTGAGTCCAAGGAAGCTTTCATAATTATGGGTAAGGGTTTGCTTACTTTCTTTTATTTTCTTTAATATAACTGGATAGTCCCATCCATCCCAGGTGCCTTTCTGATGTTTAACTTTGACAATTTCTCTTCCACTTTTCTCTAAGTTATTACGAAAACATTTAGCTCCATGGCAGAGTTTTATAAGTTTCTGGCCTTCACTTCCCTACAGACTTCCTCGTGTGTGAATGTGTAGATGCAAAATACTCATTCAGTTTGTCAGCTACCTCAGCAGGTTTTTCAACAATTGAACCGTTGATGTTAAGTGGACCAATCTGATTCATCCCCTTCCTTCTGGAGTTTACATAATAAATTTATTACAACAAATAAATAAATTGATTCCCACTTCTCTCTTTCCACCTCCTGCTCTGCAGGAGGATGTCTTCTTTCCTACTCCTCCTCCTTGTTCCTACTCACCCTCCCTCTCTCTCTCTCTCTCTTTTGTTCTCCATCAGGAAGATCAGGTCAACCCTGATGGAGGCCTGCTCACCCGCTAGTGGTGGTAGCAGGCAACGTGTAGTCCCAATAGGAACCCTGTGGCCAAGTAGCCAGAACATAACAAGAGAACCCAACAAAACACTTTTCACATACAACACACTACACTTTTTCTGGTTTTTACAGAGGTTCTGTATACATCACAAGAGTACTATGGCACTTATGGAAAACCACTAGTGGCATCTTACCCAAACACTATGTCAATACGTCTTCCAATTTGGCTGCCATTTTGGACATTTAAGTGACTGTAAACATGTGTTTATCACTCCTGTCTGTTTTTTATTAAAATTATGTTGTTTAAAGTGTGCTTAAAATTAAGTTTTATACCAGTGGATTCCTTGTGAAACAAACTACTGATTGATGAGATTGTTTTGAACTTCCTAAGGGATTTTAAGAAAATAACTTGGTTTTCCATTGACACCATGCTGCCATTGACTTAGCATTGGGGAGGACAGTCACTGTTAAATTTCTAACCCTCACAACTTGATCTTTCTTTGACTGGGGTGGGAACCTCTCTGTAAGTGGACACAGAATGCATCCCACTTGCCAAGTCTGTGTTTTGATTTCCCCTAATGCAACATCCCTAGACTAACACGGGTGGCACTAGACTTTTTAACCGTGCTACTCATTGAAAAACTTACATCACTTGCAGACTCATTCCTTCCCCCAATTCCCATGTCGAAGTTGAACGTAATCTCTAGGGCCCTTTTTCAATTTGCTGTTTTTCTCTTTTGTAGCCCAAAATTTTTCCAGACCATAATTCAGCATGTAGTCACTGCTTGGACTTAGGCCAATCACAATTCTTCTCATTAGCCTGCTGACTAGCTACACTATTCAGGCCTTACTACTCTGGATTCTTGGTAATCTACCCTACAGTAATAAACTCAAAACATGTCTGACTTCAAAGCAAAGCTCCACATACTCCCTGTGGTGTCACCTACCAGAACGAGGCTTGAGTTAGCAGATGATAGTGACCACAGTGACTGTTGACCATTCCATGCATCAAAAAAAAAAAAAACAAAAATGCAATACAACTAGATCCTGACACAAATTTTCCTCAATACTTCCATTTTGGAAACTAATCCCAACAAAGGCTACAACTTGAGGAAGCTCTTACACTTCAATCAAAGCAGTCAGATCCAGATCATAACAGATATAGATGAACACGGAGAGAGAGTCGTTCTGGACTCCAACTCCATATCCAGAAAGGAAAAATCAATGCAAAACTTGAAGCCCGATTTAAAAATATCGAGTAAGCAAATAAAATGTAGCAGCACTGTTGCTGCATTTGTTTGCTTGCTTGATACTGAAGTACTGAGGAACCAGCACACCTAAGTGCTGAGGAGCCAGCCTACACCTGAGCCACAAACTCCAGAAGAGAAGACTAAGGCAAGACAGAACTTAAACAGAATCTTGTTGTTCTCAAACTGGTGGAAGAATAAACTGAGACAACTAGTGAGGCCATTAAAGAAGCTCTCACAAATGCATCAAGACAAAAGTGAAAAGCCTAAAAGTAAACTTTATTAGAAAATCTAGAAATTTTGGAGTAATAGTCGAAACTGCTATCAAAGTTGATGCACAAATGCTCCTCCAAAACCTACCAGTTTCTGACTCAGGTCTTACAGAGGAAATTCCGAAGCCAAAGGGTCCATCTATTATTATCTTTGATATTCTCAAAGAGGCCTCTAGGGATGAACTAGTTGGCAAAGTATATCAAAGAAATCTTTCTGATGCTTTCTCCAGAGAAGGAAAAAACAAGGGCTTCACCCCAAAGTACGTAATGCCCACAACATTGAAGACCAATGTAAACTGGACTGTTGAGCTCACTCCAATGATCTGGAAGACAATCTCCACACAAACTAGGATATATATAAAATGGACATCACATGGATTTAGGGAGCATGTCCCTGTCCCTAAATGTATCTGGTGTCTTATGTTTGGGAACATGACATACTCATTCCCAAACTGTGTCTACCCGTGGCCACTTAGTTCAACAACTGCCAGAAGAAATTTGAGCCCCAGTCTGCAAAATTTTAAGTCCAACAAGAGGGACACTACTCTCACTCAATCAGAGATGGCAACTATTCAGTATACCAGAAAGCAAAATGTCTAATCAAGCAGGAACCCAACTATGAATATACACAATAACCAGCCCACCCACACACACACACAACACACCCCAATAAACTTTATCCAGCTCAGTGTATTTGATTAGTCATGGACCAAATTAAGAAAAATGCTGAGGTGAACACAGATATCCTGCTCCTCCCACTCTGGAAAAATTCAAGGATATTCACTCTCCCAGAAAATAGTTGAAGCGACTAATGATACTACCAAGGCAGTAGTCATCATCAGAAATAAAAACATGACTGTCACTAAGATCAACTCCTTATGCACCCCAAAGGGCACATGTGCACATGCTATTACTGAACTTGGATCCATCATATTTGATCTACACCAGGACACACACAGACTTAGGAGCATGTCCCTGTCCCTAAATGCATCCGGTGTTTTACGTTTGAGCATCTGACTCATACTCGTTATACAGGGCCATATCCTTCTCTGTGGTCCATCAAGCTAATCCAGCTCTTCCCATGAACACTGATATCACAAGGTTTGCCCTCAAGCACACTGACTGGAGCAGGTTTGCCACTGCCCTACATTCTAATCTGTAGGACTAACTACCCATGGCTTGCTTCACTCTCCCCAGAGCAACGTCCAAACAAGAGCACCAGCATTCATCCTCAATTACACCATCATCTGTAGTGGTGCAATTCTGAATAAGAATCCTTTTCAAAACTAAACACCCTCAGGAGACAAGTGCATAACGCCAATAAGAGATTTCAGCAAGCTAGATCATCATGGTTGCAATCCTAAGTTGATGCCCTCTGTGACACACATAGAACAGTCTGCAACAATTATATACGGCCATTAGGGAGAGAAAGAGAGGCCTCTTGGGGTGATCTGGTTGCCATCTCTGAAAATAACAATCTTTCTGGTGTAGCTTATAAAATTGTTACTTCAAAGCTCCCTTGTGGTGAAGTAGTCAGCTCTACACTCACCCCTGCTAGGCCCCTTACCAATTATTGGAGGAATTCATTATAAATATAATGATGCCCTGTTTCCTGAAATTACCAACAATTGGCAGAAGCACAGAGAGCCATTTGCAGTTAAAACAGGTCATACCACCACGATGACAACTGAAGAGCCTTTTATCAGAGAAGAACTAAATAAGTGCCAGGATTTGACCTCCCCAAGGTAGAAATTATTAAGAAATTCCGTAACATGTTCCCTCAGCATCTATAACAAATTCTTTGCCTACTCCTCTAACCCAAACTGCTGTAAACTCCATCTAATCTTAAAAAAGCCTGATAAGTCACTGACTCAGCCTAACTTTTAACATACAATTGCTCTTCTATCAGTATTTGGGAAAATCTTTGAGTGCCTCCTTTATCACGGGACTAACCTCCTATATTCCACCGCAAAAATCTCCATTCTCCCCTCCAGTATGGATTCAAACAGGGCTGCTGTGCTGAGGATGCTCTCCTCTCTCTCTCTCTCTTAGAACTGCTCCAGCTACTACTGAACAGAAATATCTTATCATCATAGCTAGTGACTTTGCCGGTGGCTTTGATGCCCTGTATTGCCTCATCTCACTCAGGCAAACTGCTGAAATCTCTTTCACTGCCTCCATGATGATCTCAGCCCCAGGAATAAATTACATATAATCTACCCAAAAGTTATCCAGAGCCTGTTTGCGGGGGATCTATTCTTGGTCCACTCTTTTGGGCAATCGTTTTGGATGAACTTGCCACTGAAATCACTGATACCTCATTCCTTGCTTTCGTGAATGATTTCATTGTCCTCGTAAAAGCCAACAACTAAGCTCAACTTGAAAAGTTAAGCTTGGGTGTTGGCTTTTACAAGGACAATGAGATCATTCATGTGACTAATGAGATCAATTTGATGCAGAGATCCATTTGGACAATTTGATGCAGAGTGGAGTTTGTTCTGGCTTTTAAAAGTCAGAACAAACTCCACTCTGCATCAAATAAATTCCTGAACAAACCTCCATCAACTAAGCATTTCTGCAGAAAAAAATCAGGTCATATTGATCAAGGGCTCCCTCAGTGTCATCAGGTCTTTTACTATTAAACTGGCAATGAACCCAGCAGAATTTATCAACAGATAAAATACCTGGGAATCATTATTAATGCAAAGTTTACATTCCTTTCACACCTTGCAGATAAGATCAGAAGGTACACTTCACTTATTGCAAGGATCGCTAAATGCAACTGAAGGCTCAAATGTTGTGCCTTCTCACCCATTTATAAGGCTGTTTTCTTTCCAGCAGTGTGCTATGGTGCTGGCGTTTGGTACCAACAGACTATCATTATTAGAAATCAACATCAATTGGAATCGATTCAGCGAAATATTCTCTTAGCTGTCATTGGTGCCAGCTGTATTGTCAGCACAGCAGCCTTCCATGTTCTTGCAAGGGCACTTCCCCTGCACCTCAACATCATAGCCAGAGACCTACTCTACTGTGACAAGAAGGCACTCCCTCCATCCATCCCAAACTACAATCTAAACCTCTAAACCTTACAAATTCCTGGAAGTAAGAAAAGAAAAACATTACTGCTCATCATACTGACATCTGGCAAGCAAACTGGAACACCATCAGGGGCGGACTGGCCATAAGGCTTACTGGGGAAACCCCGGTGGGCCGAAGACCGATGGATGCCAGTGGGCACTACTAAAACGTTCCTCTGGTAAGGATTTTTGACCCAGTCCGCCTCTGAACACCAGTCTAATCTTAGCGCAGCATTGCCAATAGATTAATTTCAAATGTCTGGATCACATTTTCGAAAACCCCCTCTCTAGTTCTCTCTGGGATATTATACAACCAATCTGATTACAGGACGTCTCGCAAAATTCCATGCTTTGCTGAGCCAAAACTTACAGAGGATTCACTGTGTTCCTGCAGACTCACTGAGAATTGGGAACATGTCTTTTATCACTGCTACCAATATTACTCATCAAGAAGAAAAATGCTTGTGGAACTCTGCTCTCTGACTCATGGACAGGAATTCTTTGAGACAACGAAGAATTCTTCACAGATGGGCACTATTATACTCACTTCTTGACCTTTGCACAGGATTCTTTCATCCTGAGAGGAGGATGAAAGAATCCTCCAATTGGCACATCAAATTGACAATCAATTGACACATCAAATTCTTTCATCCATCCCCAAAGAATTTGATGTGTCGATTGCAAACCTTACATGAGGAATTGTGTAGAGAAGGGGAGAACAGAAGCTTATCAAACTCTAACAGGGAGCTTAATGATTTCGTGATAACTAAGATCAAAGTCTAGGAGAAATTGTAGAAGTTAAATATAATGAAGGCAACTGGGGTGGATGAGAGCTATCCAGTTATATTAAAGGAGGTAGCAAAGGAAGTAAGGAGGGACTTAGCCATGATAACGAGAGCATCCTTGAACTCAGGTGAGGTCCCCATAGACTAGAGATGTACAAATGTATTCCCAATTCACAAAGGTG
Source organism: Mastigoproctus giganteus (assembly GCF_048544385.1). Taxonomy (NCBI): domain Eukaryota; kingdom Metazoa; phylum Arthropoda; class Arachnida; order Uropygi; family Thelyphonidae; genus Mastigoproctus; species Mastigoproctus giganteus. Next base: position 143,144,832 of record NC_143580.1, read on the forward strand.
GATTTAAAAAGTAATATGAGTAATTACAGACCTGTTAGTTTAACTTCTATTCTGGGGAAAATAATGGAGTCACTGGTTAAAGAAGAACTGCAGGATCATCTAGACAAAACTGCACTTATAGTTCAGACACAGCATGGGTTTGAACTCAGGTGAGGTCCCCACGGATTGGAGATGTGCATATGTATTCCCAATTCACAAAGGGGGATTGAAAGGTGATATGAATAATTACAGCCCTATTAGTTTAACTTCTATTCTGGGGAAAATAATGGAGTCACTGGTTAAAGAAGAACTGCAAAATCATCTAGGCAAGACTGCACTTACTTTCTCACTTTTGTATCTCTCTCCAAACGTCTTGAGGCCTTAACTCTTTCTCCCTATGGTTTTACAAATTAGTTCCAATGGTGCAGCTGCCTGGTTCTGGCATGTTAAGAAGGTTACATTCCAGACTAAACTTTATGGCAGTCAATTTCAAATGCTTTTGGCAATGTGCAGGGCCTGTAGGAATGTCTCTCTCTCTCTCTCCTGCCTTGCAGGTCCTTAGCAGCTGTCTGCCCTCGATCTCTTCCCTTTGTACTGAGACTTGTGGTTCTACATCAGGCATGCTATCCCTGTGATCTCCAATGCTTCCAAGGAGGAGAAAACATGCTGTTGGAATCTTTTGATTCCAACAGCACTGGAAAGGCAGACAGTCCACTCCGTCTCTAAGGATCTTATCACTTAGTTTATCCCTAGTGTCACCTCTGCCACATTAGAGTCCACTCATAAATAGTTCCACCCCCCTGGTCTTTACATTCTCCCTACTTATGCTCTAGTTGTGCCTCTCTTAATGCCAAACTTGCAACTTTCAACTGATGAATTATCACTCTGTTCTTGTGGCACCTTAGAAGACTGGGAACATTCTATACCACTGTCAATATCTAGATCTTCAACAGAACCTTCTTATCTCTACTGGTGTCACTGTCCCTGGAACTGAACTCAAATTCCCGAGCACCAGAGAAAATTTTCAGTCCCTGCAAGAATTTGCTTGCCATGTCTCTGATCAGTGGTGATGCCTTCCAACTCAACTATGGGATACCTCCTTGTCTTCTTAGTGGAATCTGCTACTGATACTGGCCTTTGGCCAGTGTGGTATATATACATATATATGTTATTTGAGAGGTTTCTATATTAGTGTTTTCTGTATTTGCATAGAGTTACCTGTACATATTTAAATAAACCTAAAAAATTCATTTCGTTTCAAATTATATCAAATTTATTTTATTAATTATTATTATTTATTTATTTATTTTTTTTTTTGTTTTTATCATTGTTTTGTTCGGATTTATATATTTTTTTATTATTTTTTATTTTTATTTTTATTTTTTTTTTTTTTGGCTGGTGCAGCATAAGCCATAGGCTTTCTTGCTCCATGCGGCCGTTACTAATACTAATACTAATACTATATTTAGTTTTTTTGGCTACAAGAGTATATGTACTGGAACTATTGAAACGTTATAGGCTGTATATATGGACTATTTCAGCATATTTTGCTGAAATAATGAAATGGTGTGGCATCCTAAAGAGATACAGATTCACACATATCAGCCAGTTACCTAGAAGTTTATGATTATAAGAGCAATAGTTTAAGAATACGACAAGATTGTTAAGTAGAAGATTAATCATAATTATAAGATTGTTACATATTGGCATACATACAACTACTTATGGATACACAAGTCTATGTGTGTATATATATATATATATATATAGGCACTCCTCGACTTAATTGGTGTTTTTTCACGTACATAAGCGCGTTTCGTACATAAGTCCGACTTCAGTCTTATAAATACTAAATATATGTCCAATACAGTACAACTCACCGAGATTATAATCCCCAACAAACTTCACCAGGCTGTATGTACGGTATTGTTTACAGAATTTTTACAATTTGTAACTAAGTTAAATGAGGCTGAAGAAATACACAATGAATAATAATGTAGAGTGTGTAAACAAGACAAAATATACAAGAACAAAAATCGTGGAAGCTACTAAAAGTTTCATACCTATTAAGAAATATTGTTCAAGGTTTGGGCCTAAATGGTTATCAAATGAACTAATGAGACTCGTAACAGAGAAGAAAAATGCATTGGATGCATATAAATTATCAAGCGACTCAGAAGCCTATGGCAGATATAAGCTAGTCTGTAATCAGGTCACAAAGGAGGTTAGGCAGGCGAAGGCAGATTACGAGAAATCCTTGGAAAAGATGCTAAGAAAAACAGTAAGGATTTCTTGTATAAATTCTAAAAGGAAGGGGATGAGAATCTGATTGGTCCACTTGACATCGATGGTTCGACTGTTGATGATCCTGCTCAGATAGCAAACAAACTGAATGAGGATTTTGCATCTACATTCACACATGAGGAATTATTAAGGTTTCAAAATGGCAGAAGGTTATCAAATTGTATCAGGATACTTAATGATTTTGAAATAACTGAGAGCAACGTGGAGGAGAAATTGTTGAAGTTAAACATAAGAAAAGTACCTGAGGTGGATGGGATCAATCCAGTTATATTAAAGGAGGAAGCAAAGCAACTAAGCAAACCCTTAGCCATAATTATGAGAGCATCCTTGAACTCAGGGGAGGTTCCCACGGACTGGAGATGTGCAAATGTATCCCCAATTCACAAAGAGGGATTGAAGGGTGACACGAATAATTACAGACCAGTTAGTTTAACTTCTGTTCCGGGTAAAATAATGGAGTCACTGGTTAAAGATGTATTCCAGGATCATCTAGACAAGACTGCAGCAATAATTCAGACACAGCATGGGTTTGTTAAGGGAAGTCTTGTCTGACAAATTTGATAGGATATTATGATGTGGTTACAAAGGAACTGGATGCAAAAAATAATTTTGATATCATATATTCGGATTTCAGGAAAGCTTTTGACACTGTTGCGCATGGAAGACTATTGTACAAATTGGAGCAGAATGGTATTAAGGGTAAGTTGCTACAATGGATAAACGGATGGTTAAGTGGGAGAAGACAGAGGGTGGTAATCAATGGGTGCTATTCTTCGTGGACTAATGTTATTAGTGGAGTCCACAGAGTTTGGTGTTGGGTCCACTGTTGTTTTGTATATTTATCAATGATATTGATGAAGGTATATCAGGCTTAATGTCGAAGTTTGCAAATGCTACAAAGGTTGGCAGGGTTGTTATTGACAGCAATGGCAGTGTGCTACTGCAACAGGATCTAGATAATTTGGGCAGATGGGCTAAGAAGTGGCAACTGAAGTATAACCTTAACAAATACAAAGTACTGCATATGGGTAGAAGTAACCACAGAGAAACGTACCAACTGTGTGGTACTACACTTAAGGTGGTAGAAAATGAAAAAGACCTGGGAGTAATTGTGCAGTCAGATATGAAGTTTTCTGAGCAATGCAGACAGGCTGCCAGGGCAGGTCATGGGGTTTTGTCAATGATATATAGGAATTTTGTTAGCAGGGAAAACTAGGTGATTGTCCCTCTGTATAAGGCAATGGTCAGGCCACGCCTTGAGTACTGCGTACAGGTCTGGAGGCCTCATTTTAGGAAGGATGCAGATTTGCTTGAGCGTGTACAGAGAAGGGCAACAAGATTGGTGAGGGGAATGAAGGGATCCTCTTACCAAGAGAGGCTTAAGTTCTGAAAATTGCAGTGGCTGGAGACTAGGCACCTGCGCGGTGATCTGATTGAGGTGTATAAGGCCTTGAATGGGTTGAGCACACTGAATTTTAATGGGATCCTTCCACTTGTTCAGATTACGAACCTAAGGGGGCATAAATTCAAATTAAGAAAGGACAGATGTAGAATAGATGTGTGGAAATTTGCCTTTAGCCAGCGGGTGGTTAATTGCTGGAACAAACTTCCATCTGTCATTGTGGAAGTTGATAAACTGAATAAATTTAAGGAGGAAATGGACAGGCATTTGGAGGGAATGGTGTGATTTTTTTTTTTTTTTTTGGCTGATGGTGCATAAGCTCATACACTTGCTTTCTTGCATCACATGCCACTACTACTACTAAACACAAGGTTTTTTTTTTTGGGTTGTATAATTTAAAACACTAAAGAAGATGGGCAATCAATAACGAGCACAAATTGCAACTAACATGATATGTGCAAGTGAGATCCAGAGTAACAAGTTTACGAAGCTTAAAAATAGGAATGAAGAGAAGTTTCTGAAAATTTGTGTTCTTTATATGATTGAAGATTTCAGTGAAGGGGAACCATTTCACCATAATAACATAAAACCTACAGAATTGCAGCTATCAGAAATAATGCAAATGCAATAAGATAGAATTTACTACCCATTTAAAATTGACTGCACTAATTGAAAAGCCCAATAAACAGGAACTTGCAAATTGTTTTTATTGTTTTATGGTAGTAACTTCCAGAAAATGTCATGAAGGTATTCAAAACTGATTTTTATAACCAAACATAGCAATAAACAGTATTGGAGTTGTTGGTGTGGGGTTTTCAGATACTAAATTTTCAGACAGTTTTAGGAGCATCAGTGACTAATGCCATATTGCTCCTTGTATATTGTGCATGCGTTCTGTTGTTGATTTTCTGTTTGCTGGACGAAAAACCCAAGTTGTGGGAGATCCCCAGTGTTGCTGGACAATAATGACACCACTATACACCATGTCCTCCAATTTAAAAATTCATATTTGCACTTGCAGTTTTTTTTTTTTTTTTTTTTTTTGTAATCTTAGAAATCTATTCAGGAACATGATAAACAGTTTTTAAAGTCTCTTGGAGTAAAAGCACTGCCACAAAAAAAATGAAACATCTAATGATGCGCAACACATAAAAGATGTGTCAGTATTTCACTTATACTGAACAAGAAATAAAGATGGCTCTACATTTTGAAGAAATGCTTCGCTTGTAAAATAATAACTAAGTTATTCTTTAAGGCATGGTGTGCAAATAAATTCAAATGCAAAGTAGTGAAAATTCTAAGCATTCAACCTGATTAGGGAGAGGGAGATCTGTCTTTAATTTCTTAAAGTTGTACAAATAATTTTCAGATGCTTTCTGTACCATTCATTCACTGAATGAATTGTTGTCCTTCCTCCATAATCAACTTCACATAATGTAATAAAGAGATTCAGTCACTGAAGAAGAAGTCATATAGGAAGTGGTGTCATGAAGTACCATTTCCTATATGACTGCATCTGAGAATTACTCTCTATTTCTTCAAGAAATTAAAGAGAGATTTCATGTCACTTCATTGAGTTCAGTGGGACCAACAGATGATGTTACCAACTGCAAATTTTAAATGAGAAGTATTCAGAGAAGTAATCAAAGAACCTACTAGACTTTTCATACCAATGAAGAAATATTGTTCAAGGCTTAAACTTAAATGGATGTCAGATGAACTATCGAGACATGTGGCACAGAAGAAAAGTGTATGGGAGGCATATAAATTATCAGGTGACATAAGCCTATGGAAGATGTAAATTAGTCTGTAATTTTCACAAAGGATGTTAGGCAAGCTAAGGCAGATTAAGAGAAGTCTCTGGCAAAGAATCATAGTAAAGACTTCTATGTGTATATTAACAGTAGAAGGAAGGAGTTGAATCACATTGTGCCACGTGATGACAATGGGTTAATTGTTGATGATGCTGCTCAGGTTGCAGAAAGATTGAATAGGTATTATGTGTCTACATTCACACATGAGGAATTCTTTAGGGAAGGAGATGCAACACAAGTTTATCAAACTCTAACAAGGAGCTAAATGGCTTTGTGATAACTGAAAGGAAAGAGGAAGAGAAATTGTTGAAGGTGGACATAAAAAAAGGTATGTGGAGTGAATAGAATATATCCAATTATATCAAGGAATGCCATTATACTGCAATCACAGCATGGTCTTGTTAAGGGTCAGTGTTGTCTAACCAATCGGATTGGTTACTCTGATAGGTTACTATGATTACTGGATGCAAAAAATAATTCTGACATCATATACTTGGAATACAGGAAAATGTTTGATACTGTTGCACATAAAAGACTGCTGTACAAACAGAAGCAATGTGACATTAAGGGCAAGTTACCTCTATGAATAAAGGGAAGATTAAATGGAAGATAACCCCAGGAGCTCACATCTGGTGAGTATGGGCTTGGCACACCCAGGGTCCTGAGCTGGATATCATCATTCTTTTCTTTCTTGGTGATTCCATTCTACTTCTGACTCTCTTCTCTCAGGGTAACTCAGAATTTTTTTTTGGCTGGTGCAGCATAAGCCTTGGGCTTCCTTGCACCATATGGCTAATAATAGTAATAAGGCAGAGAGTAGTTAACAATGGGCAGTGCTCTTCCTGGATTAATGTTATTAGTTTGGTTCCCCAGAGTTCAGTGCTAGGCCCATTGTTGTTTTCAATATTTATCAATGATACTGATGAAGGCTTAATCATCAGTATCATCAGTATCATACTGATGAAGGCTTAATGTCAAAGTTTTCAGATGATATAAAGGTTGATAGGGTGGTTAATGACAGTCATCAGAGCAAGTTACTGCAACAAGATCTAGAAAATTGGATCGATAGGCTGAGAAATGGCAGTTGAAGTTTAAAACTAACAAATGCAAGATACTGCAGAAGGGTAACAGTAACCCCAGAGCAGCTTATCAACTGAATGGAACTACACTCAGGGTAGTGGAGAATGAAAAAGACCTGGGGGTAATTCTGCAGTCAGACATGAAATTCTGTGAGTAGTCCAGACATGCTGCCACAGTTTGTCAATTTATATACAGAACCTTTGCTAGGAGGAATAAGGAGTGATTATCCCTTTGTCTAAGGCCATAGTTAGGCTGCATCTTGAGTACTGTATACAGATCTGAAGGCTTCACTTTAGGAAGGATGTAGATTTGCTGGAATGGGTGCAGAGAAGGGTACAAAAAAAAAAAGAAGAAATTTGCCTTCAGGAAAGGAATGATTGATCGTTGGAACAGATTTCCATCTACGTTGTGGAAGTAGATGATTTGAATAAATTCAAGGAAGAACTGGACAAATTCTAGGAGGGCACGGATGGGTGAGCTGTGTAGGTTTTTTTTTTTTGGCTGATGCTATATAAGCTTGCATCATTTGTCATATGCATCATATGCAAGTTGAAGTACTTTGATTTTCACTATTCTCTAAAATAATAACTGCATTGCAATTTATTACAGTAAAAATGCAACAGAGCCGAGTGGTCAGGAGCGTGAGTGCAATAGCATGTGCTCTTTGAATGGATCAGGGCTCCAGCCTGTGACTGCTAAATACGATTAACATTTGTATCGATGATTTACTGTAAGTTCCACTGACCTGGTGGTCGTGCTGGAGTATAAACAATTTTTTTTTTAAAAAACATATTTGTTTAGTCAAATGGGAAATTAAGAAGGGGTTAATTTTTGTTCATATATTATGTTATAAAATACAATTATTATTACAGACCATGGTGAGAACTGTAAGGATTTGCAAAATTCAATCACTGAATGCTGTACAGGATCTTTTGACTGAATTCATCACTAAGGATAAAATGATTTTGATTTATTTGCGATTCTTCAAACAATTTTACTTACACATAATTAGGAAGATTGGGGAAAATTACCCAAAAAATTTTTTTTCAGTGTTGTCCAGTTTTAGCAGAATCATGGTCACTACATTCAGTACTGTCAGCTTCTACATTGTTGTCTCCATCTCAAATTATTTAGTTCTAGGGTTTCAGAATGTCCAGATTTATGATGAGGATCCTCCCCCCCCACCCTCAATGTTCAGGACCAAGGATGCTGGTTCACCTGGCTCCCTGGATCCACTATTCAGTGTATAAACAATATATTCAGCAGTAATCTAGCAATTACATTTCTTTCTCAACTAAAATAACCTACATAATGCAGCAACATATAGTGACGCAAAAAATTACTGATTAATTTTTACAACACCTACGATAAACACCAATGTTGGAATCTAGAATCAAAACTGATACAAAAATAATGAGATTAGAATAAAATACTTCATGATTACTCAGTAAACAAGGACAGCACACTAAGGAAGTTAAACTAAAATCAAAATGAAAGTGATTGTGTGAAGGGCTACTGTCCTCCACGAGACCAATCTTCACATCACTCCTGATCAATTTAAGCCCAAATTACATAGAATACTGATTCAGAGCAAATGTTAAATCACACGTGGAAAATATGAATTAAGGTAAGTTAGGTAAGATGCAATACTGAGAGATCCAGCCCTGCAGCTGAAAGTTCCAAGTGCTGGCATCAGTTTTAAATGTGATGGAGGACTACTGTCCTCCCATAATGACTCAAAGATTACAGCCTCCTTAATACTATCGGCAAAGACTCTGGCAGCACCTTTGTTCAAGTGCATCCTCCTACTCAGGTAGGCCAGCCATACTAATAAAAATTTTCCCCAAAAGACTTGCAGAATCCTTCAAGTCTTGAGTAAATTCACAAGGCTTTCAGCATATATATTCCTCCTATCGTGCCTGGGTAGAATTGCTGAAACACATACATTCTAACCTAACCCACAGAATTTTATCAGCATTAATTACTGGATTATATTCAATTATGTTTTTGTATACAATAATCTGTTACTGTATTAATATTTGTCTTATAATAATTCAGTAACACATTATCTCATATAAATATCTATTAAAAATATAATTTTACATGGGAATAAATATATTTATCTCCTAAAGTTGCCTTAGAGAATGATCAAAAGCATATACAGACCTTTGTACAGTTAAACACTAGGCTATAAACATCTATAATCCCAGAAGCATGACCCATAAAAAGGAGTGGGCAGTCTGAAACAGAGGTGCAAAGGCAAATCTGAAAATTCAACAAGTTGTACATTTGAAATCAGAAATTGATATTGGAAAATATACAACTGATTCCACAAATTAATAATATATATTCTATGTGGCCAAGAGTCCAATCAATGTATAGTTCTAAAAAAATAGTATCAGGGCATGTGGTGGAAATTAAATTTGCCAGCTATAACTAAATTATAAAGTATTAATTTATTATTTCAACATTTGTTATAAAATAATTTTACTTTTATTTTAATATAATTTTAAAACTATCATATGAGTAGTATAATAGTTAAATACTAAACTTTTGAACTAAAATATCATCTGCAGAGAAATATCACTGCAGTGTCAAACTCTAAAAAAAAATGGACCCTATACACAAACAAAACAGTATTTGCATCATTAGTAGAGGCATATAATGTAAGAAAGCAAGCTTATATAGCAATAGCCAAGAAAATAAAAAAAAAAAAAAAAAAAACTTCCCATTTAACCCATTCATTCGATGAAAAAGTTTGTCCAGTTCTTCCTTGAATTCATTTAAGCTATCAACTTTCACACCAACAAATGGAAGGCTGTTCCAGCAATAAAAGCATCCACTGGCTAAAGGCAAATTTCCACATATCTCTTCTACAACTGCCTTTCCTCAATTTGAATTTATGTCCCCTTCAGGTATGTAATCTGAGCAAGAGAAAGAATCCCATTTGCACCTGATCAGAACATAAGCCTTTCTTGGTAGAAGCAACGATTTGTTCCCCCCACCAATCTCATTTTGATTCTCTGTAGTTGTTCCAGTAGCTCTACATCCTTCCTAAAATCAGGCCTCCTGACCTGTATGCAGTACTCAACGTGGGGCCTGATCATTGCATTTTACAAGGGAATAATCACATTCTTATCCCTATAAGCAAAGTTCCTGTATATCATTGACAAAACCAAATGAGCTGCTTCTGGCAGCCTGTCTGTTGTTGTTATTTGGTTTTTGGGAGCATTAGCAACCAAGGCCATATTGCTCTGGGGATATGCGGTGGTCATTCCCTGACCATTTCGCATCCTCCGTATTTGGTGGTCACGGGCTCGAACCCCGGTCTCATCAAGAAGCATGTGCTACGCACTGCTGCTCCTGCCCACCCGGCTATGGAGGCACCCAGCCTGTCTGCATGGCTCAGAAAACCTCATATCTGACTGCAGAATTACCCCCAGGTTTTTTTCGTTCTCCACTACTCTAAGTGTAATACTACCACACAGTTTGTACATTACTCTGGGGGTTACTGCCATGCATATGCAATACTTTGTATTTGGCATTAGCATTAGCAGAGGCAAGGCATATGATGCAAGAAAGCAAGCTTATGCATCAACAGCCAAAAAAAAAAAAAAAAAAAACACCCCCCCCCTTTTCACCCATCCATTCGCTCTAAAATTTATCAAGTTCTTCCTTGAATTTATTTACACTATAAATTTTCCACAATGACAGATGGAAGTTTGTTCCAGCAATCAACTACCCGCTGGCCAAAGGCAAATTTCCGAACATCTGTTCAAGAAAATTTTTTCCTAAATTTGAATTTATGTCCACTCAGGTTCATATTCTGGGCATGAGGAAGAATCCCATCAGCACTGAGCCTGCTGAAACCATTCAGGCCTTATAAATCTCAATCAGATCACCTCACAGGTGTCTAGTCTCCAGATGCTGCAATTAGCAGAACTTAAGCCTATCTAGATAAGAGCAACACTTTGTTCCACTCACTAATTTTTGTTCCAGCAGCTCTACATCTTTCCTAAAATGAGGCCTCCAGAGATGTATGTAGTACTCAAGGTGTGGCCTGAGCATTGCCTTATACAAAGGGATAATCACCTCCTTATCCCTACTAGCAAAGCCTGTCTGTACTGTCAGAAAACTTTATATCTGGCTGCATAATTACCCCCAGGTTTTTTTTTTCATTCTCTACTACCCTGGGTGTAATGCTACACAGTTGGTACATTTCTCTGGGGTTACTTCTATCCATATGAAGTACTTTGCATTTGTCAATGTTAAAACTTCAGTTGCCACTTCTCAGCCCACTTCCCAACTTTTCTAGATCCTGTTTCAGTAGCATATTGTTATTACTGTTATAAACAACCCTGTCAACTTTTGTATCACCTGCAAACTTGGACATTAAGTCTGATATACCTTCAACAGGGTCCTGAGCTGGATAAATACACAAAACAACAATGGGCCCAACACTGAACCCTGCATAACTCCAATAATATTAGTCCATGAAGAGCAGTGTCCATTGATTACCACTCTTAGACTTCTTCCATCAACTATCCTTTTATCCATTGTAGCAACTTGCCCTTAATGCCATACTGCTCCAATTTGTAAAGCAGTCCTCCATGTGCAACAGTATCAAAAGCTTTCCTGAAATCCAAGTATATATTCACCACAGGGGCTCACATCTGGTAAGTATGGACTTGGCACACCCAGGGTCCTGAGCTGGATATCATTCTTCTTCTCTTTCTTGGTGATTCCCTTCTACTTTTCTCTTTCTCTCTCACAGGGTAACTCAGGAAATTTTTTTGGCTGGTGCAGCATAAGCCTCAGGCTTCCTTGCACCATATGGCTAATAACAATAATAATAATAAAATAATAATATTATAACATCAAAATTATTTTTTTCTTCTGGTTCCTTTGTGACCACATCGTAGTATCCAATCAAATTGGTCAGACAAGACTTCACGTTAACAAACCCATGCTGTGTCTGAATTATTACTGCAGCCTTGTCTAGATGATCCTGCAATGCTTCTTTGACCTGTGACACCATTATTTTCCCTGGAAAATAAGGAGAAGTCAGAGGAGAAGTTAAAATTAACAGGTCTGTAATTACTCGTGTCACCCTTTGATCCCTCTTTGTGAATTGGGGATACATTTGCACATCTGAATTCCATGGGGACCTCTTCTGAGTCCAAGGAGGCTCTTATAATTATGGCTAAGGGTTTGCTTACTTCCTTTGCCGCCAGCTCTAATATAATTGGATAAATCCCATACACCCCAGGTGACTTTCTTATGTTTAACTTCGACCATTTTTCTTCCACTCTGCTGTCAGTTATTTCAAAATCAATAAGCTCCTTGTTAGAATTTAATAAGCTCCTGTCCTCCACTTCCCTATAGAATTCCTCATATGTCAATAGAAAATACTCATTAAGTTTGTCAGCTATCTGAGTAGGGTCATCAACAGTGGAACCATCAATATCAAGTGGACCAATCTGATTTATACCATTTCTTCTAGAGTTTATATAATTAAAGAACACTTTGCTGTTTTTCTTTGTGTCCTTTGCCAAAGATGTCTCATAATCTTTGTTCTCTTGTGACTTTATTACAGACTAGCTTATATCTACCATAGTGCTTTGTGTCGCCAGATAATTTATATCCATTCCATGCAATTTTAATGTTAACCTTCAGCTACCACCTCTCAGCCAATCTGCCCAACTTTTCTAGATCCTGTTGCAGTAGCGTACTGTCATTACTAACCCTGCCAACCTTCATATCATCTGCAAACTTGGACATTTAACAAATAGACATCTCAAGAACTTCAGCATTACATGGATAAAATACCACTGCTGTACTAAATGGTCCTCTGAATTATCCTCTGACTTTCAACATGATCTTGAACATGACCAGTGGTTAGGTTTTATTTTCAGGTTTGACTCAAACCTGGAACAATGTCCTAATCTCTACATATCACAATATGAAATGCAGCTAAACCAGCATCTGCAACTGTAGTTGTACTGTACTGTATTTTTGTCTAAGAAGCAGATGTCTCCAAATTTGCAAATATGCTATGGTGATGTTGCATCTCTTTGCAAAACTAGTCAGGAACAGATAGCAGTGTTACTGTGAGTTTGTATGTTATGTTGTGAATGTTGTATGACTGACCTCTTAACTATCGGGGAGCTGTGTTCACTTGGAAAACACCCATCGATGACAAGTGGAGTGATGGATGGTGTTCATGGAAGCTGTAAAGGATACAGTGTAAGACAGAGGAAGGCATTAAATCAGAAGTTGATCACATGTACAAGTCATAAGACTCGATCCTGTGCTGGCAGTAAAATGTTGTAATCAGTGTTGGCAATGTCCTGCCTCCAAACAGGCCTGCAAGATTATCTTACATTATCTTTAGTGCTGCAACGACAGCAAAGGTTGACTGGAGTTGTCTTGCTGAACCCAAAATCTGACTCCGGCAATTGTTACCACCAAAGTGTACAAATCCTATCCTCTGGAGACATGGAGTTAGAATGAATCCCACATTAAAGTATTCCCAAGTCAGAAAGTATGCTGACCTGGTTAGGCTGGTCTGGTTCAGTAGAGGGGTGAAATATCCCACTCAGGGGTCTTTGCACATTATTCCCTGGGGATGGGGTCAGCACCCAATATTTAAGTGTAATAATATCAGCAAGATGGTAGGCCAGGGCTGACTGGAGTGATCCAGTTGAGACCTGAACTCCTATTCTGGAGCTGGTGGTTGGCACCAGAGTCTGTAAATCCTACTCTCTTCAGCAGGATGTTTGCATGAAGTGAACTGGGAAAGGCTCCAACTCATCTTTTCCAGCCTGAGATTTGAACCAGATTGGATGTTCATCCTTAGAAAGTAGGAAGCAAAATTACTATGCACGCTATATGCCAATCCTTTATATATAATAAAGTAAATTCAGGGGAAGTTGTTTGTGCAAATCCCAAAAGCATTAGGTAGGTTGGAAAACTGCTAGCTTGGGAGAGGATACATATACTAAAAGGTTAACAGGGATTACAAGGACTGCTGGGAGTCAACATGGAACAAGTAAATACAGGCTGGCCTCGATTAACGCGATTAATTCGTCCCGCGACACATTAATCGAATATAATAATCAATAGGAAAAATTATAATTGGTCCTTGATCTTCTGGAATGTCCATAAAGAATTTTAAAAATACCTTTTAAATAACTTTTTAACTGTATACAATGTAAAAGATAATTATGGAATTAAATGTTTATTGCATAAAACAGCGGTTCCCAAACTGCGCGCCGCGGAATATGTATTTTAAATTTTCGAGGGAAATACAGCGATAGTCGATATCTGTCGGACATCGCATGAACTACTAGCTCAAGGTAGTTCACAGTTTCAGCATTTCTTATTAAGTTGTTTGGACCTAACTACTACACGGAACTGTTAGGTATTTCTTTTGGTCTGGGTGCGCCTTGAAAAAATTACTGAGACACTAAGGGTGCTGTGAACTGAGAAAGTTTGGGAACCTATGACATAAAATACACAATGAAGAAATGACTGTTGCGGAAATATTTGAACAGTGTTGACTTTCTCTTTTCATCAATCAATTTCCCATAGCCGACAATCTTCTCTGGACCCTGGCGAAATAAATATCGCAGAAAACCTCAAACCTTTTGTTTGAGGTTCTCTGTGATACGAAAGATTTCATCTAATCCTTTTACCGTTATCTCCTTCGCAGTAACATTTTCATCTGGCTCGTTTAAAAATTTGAATTTTTATGCAAGTGTGCATTGACTTTATTAGCATGAGACAAACAAGTAACACGTCTTCTTCCAATGGTTGACGGAACACACCGAGGCGGCAGCAGGCAAACGTTTGTTTATTGACTGTACGACTCGCGGTAAGCTTAATGCGCAATTCAAATCGTTTTCAACTATCGCATAAAAAAAAAGATCGCGTTAACTGGAAATTTGCATCGTGTAAAGTGAAAAGTGGTATAATTTTTCAAATAGCGTTAACTGAAAATCGCGTTAATCAAACTCGTGTTATGCGAGGCCTGGCTGTACATGGGCTGGAAGAATAAGAACAGGCACACGTATATTTGCATGTACACCAAAGTAAGGAGCATAGCAAATAAATTTGATGAATTTGAAGTGCTGGTTAAGACTTCAAATGTGGACACTGTTTGGATATCAGAGACATGGTGTCTCAGATATAAGGGTTGCAGAATTTGATTCTGGGGAGTACAATGTGCTCAGAAAAGATATTGTGTATGGTGTCAAGTGGCACAATGGGTTTCCTCTACAAATCGCTGTAGAGAAAGGACATGTATGCATGTATGTATACCCTGTCTATGGTGGCTCCCAGACTAATGTCCACACCCAGTGTCACTGTGATGAAATACAGGAACTCTGTAAAATTGGCCTGATGTGTGGTTAATGAATGTATATGTAGTGTTAGTGAATATTCTGTAGCATGTGTTGTGAGTGTCAGGCCTCTTTGCTGCCAGGGAGCAGCCATCACCTGGACAACTGCTGCCCAGTGCCTGTCCTCTGCATATGGAGCCGGACCTGTTTCCTGTATTTTATTGCATCCACTGGAGCTAGTGCAAAACCAGTGGATATACTGACCCCGTACTCAGGTTGCCCACTCCTGAATACCGCACTATCTTAACTATGGGCCTTTTCCAGTGTCAGTGTTTTGGAGTTGTCTGTATATATTTGAAGATATTCTGACAACTGTGAAGAGTAAGCAGCATGCATCTGTTTTATGTTGACATTCATCAGAATGCTTTTTTCCCACTGTTGAAAATAAGTGTCACAGTTACGAGTGAAAGTGTGCCATGGTGGATTTGTTATGTTACTATCCTCATATATGTTGTCAAAGCTTAGGCCCCTTGAAACTAGTTCTTGTAGTCGTATTCCAGCTGGTTTATTTACTGTAGGTTTGTTTCTGTAGAGTTTCACCCACTGTGGATTGAAAAGATACTGCCAAGTAGAATGATGAGAAAGAGTTTGAATTTTAATGGCATAGTTTAATAGCAGAATTTGCTTCTGGAGATATAGGGAAGGCTCATGGGCCTCAGCATATAAGTTTTGTACAGGCAATGTTCTGTATGCACCTAAGGAAATTCATAAGGCACTGTGATGTATGGAGTCAAGCCATTTGATAATACTTGGTCTACACAAGCTGTACATGGGGGCTTGTTTCCACAGTTTAATCTTTATCTGATTAAAGCATGGTATAAGTGAAGCAGTGTGTACTGGTCAGCTCCCCACATCACTGCAGAAAGAATTCTTAAGAATATTTAGTTTTTTCAGGCAGGTTGTTCAGAGGCATTTGATATGTTTCAAGAAGTTAAGCTTTTTATAAGAAGTTAACTTATGTCTCCTCGGTCTGATTAAAATATCAGGCCAAGGAAACATATGCTATTTGCTAGAGGTATCAGCTGATTTTCTAGTCTTATTTCTGGATCTGGATGCATTATTTGTTTTCTACAGAAATGCATTGCCATTGTTTTTGTTGTGATATTCTGTATCCATTGTTTCTTTGTCCTCAATTCTATTTTTTGGACCTGAAAATTATTTCCCATTGAATTGTCTTATTTGGTTCCATATAATATAACTATCTGTATTTCTGTTTATTTTGGAGGTGAAACATATCCATGATTCCTTTCTACTCTTATATCACATATATCTGGCTCTGGCTTTTTTAAAATTTATGAAGTTGGTGGAGGTGGGATACTTTAGAGATTCAAAGCCTTATTCTTCTCTCTCTCTCTCTCTCTCTCTTGGCTATACTGCATTCATCATTCCACCATTTTGTGGCATGTTTATGATATTTTCTAGAAGACTGAGGTTCTGTAGCTTTAGCTGCCATTAATATTTGGTTGATGACATGAGTTATAGTATTGTCTATAGCCTGAGTTGCGATTATTTGTTACTCTATTGTCACAAGGGTTGTATATTTTGTCCAGTCAGGTTTATGGAATCTCCATCTTTTTTGGTCATCATGATGTGTAACATTATTTGTTAATATTATTTGTAACATTATTTGGGGAGTACAATGTCTACAGAAAGGATAGACAGGATAGGAAGGGAGGAGGGGTTATGCTATTAGTTAAAAAACACATAAAATCCAAGGAAGTGAAGCCAGTCGACATCGCTGGACAGTGCAGTGTCGAGTCAGTTTGGTGTGACATAAGCATTGGGAGATCAAAATTGAGAGTAGGAGTGTGCTATAGGCCTAATGACTCTGATGAGTATAATAAGAAACTGTTCGGAAAAATAGAGTGGGCCAGTAAATCAGAGAGTCTTATAATGGGGGATTTTAATTTCCCAGATATTGACTGGAATTTGGGGGCTGGTCACTCACACAGTAGCAAGGCTTTTGTGGATTTATTGGATGATTGTTTTCTACATCAGCATGTTCGGGAGGCAACTAGAGGGAGTAATACTCTTGATTTGATTATCAGTAGTGATTCTTCATGCATTAAGAATCTGCAGATAAATGAACCACTTGGTGGCAGTGATCACAGTGTGCTGAAGTGGGAGTTACTCAAAGAGGTAACTACCATTAGGGGTAAAGGGAAGGGGTATTGCTTTCGTAAAGGCGACTACAATGGACTGAGACAGTATTTAAATTCTATACAGTGGGATCAACTGATGATATTGCCAACAGCAAATTCAAAATGGGAAGCATTCAAAGAACTTATCGTGGAAGCTACTAGGCTTTACATACCAACTAAGAAATATTGTTCAAGGTTTAGGCCTAAATGGTTGTCAGATGAACTAATGAGGCATATGGCAGAGAAGAAAAATGCATGGGATACATACAAATTAACACGTGACACGGACGCCTATGATAGATACAAGTTGATCTGTAACCAAGTTACAAAGGAGGTTAGGCAGGCGAAGGCAGATTACGAGAGATCCTTGGCAAGGGATGCGAAGAAAAACAGCAAAGAGCTCTTTACTTATGTAAACTCTAGAAGGAAGGGGATGAATCAGATTGGTCCACTTGAGATCGATGGGTCAACTGTTGATGACCCTGCTCGGGTAGCTAACAAACTAAATGAATATTTTGCATCGACATTCACACATGAGGAGTTATTCAGCGAGGGGAATGCCAGAGGTGTATTCAACTCTAGCAGTAAGCTAGAGAATCTTGTAATAACTGAGAGCAAAGTGGAGGAGAAATTGTTGAAGATAAACACAAGAAAGGCACCTGGGGTGGATGGGATCTATCCAGTTATATTAAAGGAGGCAGCAAAGGAGGTAAGCAAACCCTTAGCCATAATTATGAGAGCTTCCTTGGACTCAGGGGAGGTACCCATTGACTGGAGATGTGCAAATGTGACCCCAATTCACAAAGGGGGATCAAAGGCTGACACAAGTAATTATAGACCTGTGAGTTTAACTTCTGTTCCCGGAAAATTAATGGAGGCACTGGTGAAAGAAGCACTGCAGGATCATCTAGACAAGACTTCAGTTATAGCTAGGACACAGCATGGTTTTGTTAAGGGGAAGTCTTGCCTGACCAATTTGATTGGATACTATGATGCAGTCACAAAAGAACTGGATGCAGGGAATAACTTTGATATTATATACTTGGATCTTAGAAAGGCTTTTGATACTGTTGCACATGGAAGACTGCTGCACAAATTGGAGCAGTGTGGCATTGGAGGCAAGTTGCTGCTATGGATAAAGGGGTGGTTGAGGGGGAGAAGACAGAGAGTGGTAATCAATGGACACTGCTCATCGTGGACTAATGTTATTAGTGGAGTCCCTCAGGGTTCAGTATTGGGGCCTTTATTGTTTTCTGTATTTATAAATGATATTGATGATGGTATATCAGACTTAATGTCCAAGTTTGCAGACGATACGAAGGTTGGCAGGGTTGTCAAGGACACTACTGACACTATGCTGCTGCAACAGGATTTGGAAAGGTTGAGCAGATGGGCTTCGAGGTGGCAAATGAAGTTTAACATTGACAAATGTAAAGTACTACATATGGGAAACAGCAACCCCAGAGCAACGTATCAACTCTGTGGTACTACACTGACAGTGGTAGAGAATGAAAGGGACCTGGGGGTGGTGGTGCAGGCAGATATGAAGTTCTCTGAGCAGTGCAGACGAGCTGCAAGAGTAGCTCATGGTGTATTGTCAATGATATATAGGAATTTTTCTAGCAGGGATAAGGAGGTGATTATTCCCTTGTATAAGGCAATGGTCAGGCCACACCTAGAGTACTGTATACAGGCCTGGAGGCCTCATTTCAGGAAGGATGTAGAGCTGCTGGAACGAGTACAGAGAAGGGCAACTAGATTGGTGAATGGGACAAAGGGGTTCTCTTACGAAGAAAGGCTTAAGTTTTGCAAATTACAGTGTCTGGAAACTAGGCACCAGCGGGGTGATCTGATAGAGGTGTACAAAGCCTTGAATGGTTTGAGCATGCTCAATGCTGATGGGATTCTTCCTCTAGCTCAGAAAAATCACCTGAGAGGGCATAAATTCAAATTGAGGAAAGACAGATGTAGGATAGATGTCCGGAAATTTGCCTTTAGCCAGCGGGTGGTTGGTGGGTGGAACAGACTTCCATCCCTTGTCGTGGAAGTTGATAGCCTAAATAAGTTTAAGGCTCAGCTGGACAGGTATTTCGAACGAACAGAGGGGTGAAGTGGAAGTGGTTATTTTTATTTATTTATGTTACTTTTTTTTTTTTTTTTTTTTTTTTTGGCTGATGCTGCATAAGCTTGCTTTCTTGCATCAAATGCCTCTACTAATGCTAATGCTAATGCTAATGCTATTTTATAGACGATAGGGAGAGGGTTGATATTAAGTGGATTATCCAAGATTGTCCATTCAATAAGTGGGTATAGGACTGGTGAACATTTGGTAATGTCAATGGTAGAGGCTGTACCTGTGGGTAAATGGATGTATGTCTCAACTCCAGTGAGAATATGGAGTGAGAAATTTTGCTCTTCCGATAATTTCCAATCAATATTCCACATTTGTCTTGGTGGCGAGACCACCACAGTGATGGTGTCCATTTATATCTCCCATGATACAGACCTGGGGTGGTAGCTGAGTTAATAACGCTTCAAAATCTACATATGCCTACTCTGCCATGTGGTCCACAGGAAGGAAATTGGTCTCGTCTATAGGTACTTGGTAATGGTTCACTGCCATGTTTATTTGTGGAGTTAGGTTAGGTTAGGTTTACTTGTGGACACCTACCGGATGATATTTATCAATCAAGTCATGAATGTCTTTGATGTTACTGTGGAAACCCAGGGACTCACATCTGGTGAGTATGGGCTTGCACACCCAGGGTCTTGAGCGGGATATCATCATTCTTCTCTTTCTTGGTGATTCCCTTCTACTTCTGACTTGTGTTCTCTCTCTCTCTCTCTCTCTCTCTCAGGGTAATTCAGAAATGTTTTTTGGCTGGTACAGCATAAGCCTCGGGCTTCCTTGCACCATATAGCAAATAATAATAATAAAAACCTTGACGATTCCACCGAATTATTGTACACATTATGTTGATTTCACATTTTATGTCTTTTTGCAAATGGTAGTCTGCTTGTATCTTTCAGGCTTTTTCTCTTTTTTGGGGAAAAATAGACAAACATCCATCTATTCCTTAGCATATATTTCTAAGATTGGTTCCTCTAAGACTTATTTTTCATGTGATCATGGACAGAAGGTTTGTCTTCTGTATCTATATCTTCAGCATTTGTGGTGGGCTGCAAAACAGATGGGTCTGGTGGAAATGTAACTGGTGTGCTGATGCCTCGATTGGAAGTTGATGTTGAGAATGACTTTAGTGATGGGCTAAGACTGAATGAGCCTAATTAGCAATAGAGATGTTGAGAGGAATTGTAGAAAAAATTAGTTTGAACTGTGGTGGTGGTTGTAATAGCAATTAACTGTTTGCGATGTTGGACAGTTGCTGTATATGTGCATGTTACTGTAATTGGTGATATTTGTTTCTTTGCTTCAAGATAGGTAACTTTATGCTCAGTGTTGTACTTCTGAATCATTTTTTTCTCTTTTCAATGTTCCCTAGTCTTCTGAATAAGCGGAGCGATTGCCACTACAGTTTGGACACTGTAAAGACAGTGCAGAATGGATATGATCTTTAAACCCATACAAAGCACATACTGCAGTCCCTCAACATACTGCCCATGAATACCTAAAAGTCTTACATCTGAAGCATCCAACAGGATTCGGTATATATACGGTCGGACATGACAGTTCAGATTTCCAGCCTTTACAGAAGTTGGTGGATTCAGCAAGTTGAACATTAGTATGATGTTTCTGGTTGGAAGTAATGAGCCATCCCTTTTAATTAAGATTCTCTTGATATGAATAATGTTTTGATCTGAGAGGTCCTGCTTAATTTCATCAGACAACTGTAGAAGATCCCAATAAGTTATATCTCTGTTTAAAGTGGTGTGAGAGGACATTTAGCATTACCATTAGTATAGGAATATGATTCAAGAAAGAAAGTGTATATAGCATCCTCCAAAAAAAAAAAAAAAAAAAAAAAAAAAAACCTTTTCCCATTTCACCCATCCGTTCACTCCAATTGTTTGTCTAGTTCAGCTGCAAATTAATTTAAGCTATCAACTTCCACAAAAACAGATGGAAGTCTGTTCCAGCAATCAACTACCCACTGGCCAAAGGCAAACTTCCGCACATCTATTCTACAACTGTCTTTCCCCAATTTCAATATCTGTGCTCTGAAGGTTCTTAATCTGAGCAACCGGAAGTATCCCATCAGCATTGAACCTGCTTAAATCATTCAAAGACCTTATACACCTCAATCAGATCACTTGCAGGTGCCTAGTTTCCACATACAGCAATTTGCAGGACTTAAACCTTTCTTCGTAAGAGCAACCCTTTGTTCCATTCACCAATCTTGTTGCCCTTCTCTATACTCATTCCAGGAGTCTACATCCTTCTTAATATGAGGCCTCCAGACCTGTATAAAGGTGTGGCCTGACCATTGCCTTATACCAGAGGATAATCAACTCCTTATCCCTATGAGAAAAATTCCTATATATCACTGACAAGACACTATGAGCTACTCTTGCAAACTGTCTACACTGCTCAGAAAACTTGATATCAGACTGCACAATTACCCCCATGTCTTTTTCATTCTCTTCTATCCTGAGTGTAGTACCACACAGCTGATAAATTGCTGTAGAGTTACTGCTACCCATTTGCACTACTTTACATTTGTAAAGTAGTGCAAATGACCATTGCTTTATACAAGGGGATAATCAACTCCTTATCCCTGTGAGAAAAATTCCTTTATATCATTGACAAGACACTATGAGCTACTCTTGCAGACTGTCTACACTGCTCAGAAAACTTAATATCAGACTGCACAATTACCCCCATGTCTTTTTCATTCTCTTCTACCTTGAGTGTAGTACCACACAGCTGATAAATTGCTCTGGAGTTACTGCTACCCATTTGCACTACTTTACATTTGTCAATATTAACCTTAAGTTGCCACCTCTCAGCCCATCTGCCCAACTTTTCTAGATTCTGTTGCAGTAGTGTACTGTCATTAGTGTCATTAACAACCCTGCCAACCTTTGTATCGTGTGCAAACTTGGACATTAAGCTTGATATACCTTCATCAATATCATTAATAAACACAGAAAACAACAATGGGCTGAACACAGAACCCTGGGGGGGGAGCTAATAACATTAGTCCACGAGGAGCAATGCCCAATGATTATCAACTCTCTATCTTCTCCCACTCAACCATTCCTTTATCCAAACTAGCAATGTGCACTTAATGCCATACTGCTCCAATTTGTACAGTGGTCTTCCATGTGCAACCGTATCAAAAGCTTTCCTGAAATACAAGATCAAAAGCTTATCTGAAAAGCGTATCAAAAGCTTTCCTGAAATCATAATATCCAACCAAATTGTTCAGACAAGACTTCATTTTAACAAACCCATGCAGTGTCTGAACTATAACTGCAATCTTGTCTAGATGATCCTGAATAACCCAAAACAGAAGTTAAACTAACAGGTCTGTAATTACTCGTGTCACCTTTTGATCCCCTTTTGGGGATACATTTGTACTTTTCCAGTCTGTGGGGACCTCTCCAGAGTCCAACTATGCACTCATAATCATGGCTAAGCACCTGCTTACTTCCTTTGCTGCCTCCTTTAATATAACTGGATAGATAATATAACTCCTTTAATATAACTCCACCCCAGGTGCTTTCCTTATTTTTAACTTCAGCAATTTCTCCTCCATTTTGCTCTCAGTTATTACAAAATCATTTAACACTCTGTCAGAGTTTGATAACCTTCTGTTCTCCACTTCCCTACAGAATTCCTCACGTGTGAATGTAGATGCAAAATACTCATTTAGTTTGTCAGCCTGAGAAGGATCATCAACAGTTGAACCATCAATATCAAGTGGACTGATCTGATTCATCCCCTTCCTTCTACAGTTTACATAAGTAGATAACTTTGATTTTGATTTGGTAGTTGTTGGCGCATCGGCTTCTGTGGCCATATTGCACCTCCCAAGGTTTTTTTTGCAGTACTTTGATCCAAGCCCGAGGCGGGAATCGAACCCGCGACCTTTGGGTTGCCGGGCAGGTACTTTACCCACTCGGCTAGCCCGGTCGGCAAGTAGATAACTCTTTGTGGTTTTTCTTTGAATCTTTTGCCAAAGGTTTCTCATAATCTGTGTTCGCCTGCCTAACCTCCATTGTGACTTGATTGCAGATCAGCTTATATCTATCATAGGCTTCTGTGTCACCTGATCATTTATATGCATCCCATGCATTTTTTTTTTTCTCTGCCATAGTCTCATTAGTTCATCTGACGTCAATTTAGGCCTAAACCTTGAAACAGTTGGTATGAAAAGCCTAGTAGCTTCCAAGATTCATTCTGTGAATGGTTGTTTGTTTGTATTGAGGTTTATTGGCGCATGGACTACCAGGGTCATAATGCGCCAGTTAATATGGAGTGATGTGTTTCAGAGGTGTTTACTTTGGATTTCAATTGTTCCTTTTAAACTGATTCATACATTATCATATTAGTCTGTTGCTTATATTCACTTCCTTAAGGGAGGTGGTATAAATTAATAGCTTTAAGGAAGTTGAAAACATCTGTGAAGTCAAATCTATTTTTCAAGAGGTCTGTCAGGGTAATGGTTTCATGTGTCCTATAAATATCTTTGAAGGCTTGTTTGTGTTCATTTGCATATGTAAGACAGTCTATTAATGGGTTGAACTGATTGGACAGTGTCACAAGTCTGGCATCGTTGTGGTTCCTCTGCTCACAACAAAACCGATTCTTAGCCTGATCAGTACTGTTTCTTCTTTTCTCGACCCTCAAGTTCTAGAAATCCTGTTTTCAATATTCGGCTTTATTTGGTATAATTTGTTTGCAGTTTGCTGATTCCAAGTTTCTTGCCATTGCAACTGGCAAGTACACCATATCGCAGGTTTGTAATTGGAATATGGCACTGATATATCCTCTCGGATCTGTAGTATGGCTTCTTTTGCTGATTTGTCTGCTGCTTTGTTTCCAGCAATCCCTGTATGTCCTGGGATCCAGCAGAAAAGTGTATCCTGTTCATTTCTGGTGCAATCAGTTAGTATTTGCTGTATGTGCCAAAAGGTTGGGTGTTTGGGTGTAGCTGTGTTTTGCATGGCTTGTAAGGAACTCAAGGAATCTGTATAAATTACATTTCTTGTCTAATGCTTATCTTGCACATGAGTTAAGGCTATTTTTATTGCGTATAATTCTGCTGTGTATACACCGCACTCTTTCAGTAGTCGTGGCATTAAAGTAATATCTGGGAATACAGTTGCTGCTCCCACTAAAGTGTCTGTTTTCGAACCATCTGTGTATATTGGAATATAGTCAGAAAATTAAATTCTGTGCGCTGCATGTAACTGTTGGAAGATTGTTGTTGCAGGTATCGCTTTTTTATTCCGTTTCTGAAAGGAGAAGTTGCATATTGGGATATGCGAATCCCATGGTAGAGTATGAACTGGCATGTGTGCTACTCTGTCTATATTAAGGTTATGTACTGCTAAAAAATCTTGCATTCAAATTTATTTGAATGCTTCCCATTTTGAATTTGCTGTTGGTAATATCATCAGTTTTTTTTTTTTTTTTTTTTATGTGAAGCCCAAACACGAGAGCTATTAGAACCTATAGTACTTAGTACCGTGCTTGGGTTAAAAAAGCATGGGTTGAAGGAGAAGTATGAGGGGAGGGGGATGCTGGAAACTCTGCTCTAGAGACTAAACATGGGTTTCACTACTTCAAGCCTCCAATAAGCAAAGTGGTGGTATTTCACCGGTTGATGAAAGTCATCTACCATCCCACTGTATAGAATTTAAAAACTGTCTCAGACCACCGTAGTCACCTTTACAATAGCAAAAACCCTTCCCTTTACTTTTGATGGTAGTTATGTCTTTGAGTAAATCCTATATCAGCATACTGTGATCACTTCTACCTAGTGTTCCTTTGTTTGCAGATTATTAATGCATGAAGGATCACTGCTTGTAATCATATCAAGTGTATTACTCCCTCTGGCTGCCTCTTGAACATGCTGTTGTAGAAAACAATCATCCAATAAATCCACAAAATCCTTGCTAGTGTTCAAATGACTAAACCACAAGTTCCAGTCAATATCTGGGAAGTTGAAATCCCCCATTATAAGACAATCTGCTTTACTGGGACACTCTATTTCTCTGTACATCGGTACTCGCCAGAGTCATTAGGCCTATAACATACTCCTACTCTCAATTTTGCTTTCCCAGTGCTTATGTTACACTAAACTAACTTTATGGGGGTAGCTCAAAGTGTTTTCAATTTAAGCAATTGATAAGAGTGCTTATGTTGTTTTAATAAGCAAGTCACCTGATTTTAGTCAGCAAACCATTTTCGGTGAGCCAGCCGCATTCTCTAAACATTTCTGGATCAGAAAGGAGAGAGCTTTCTGACTGGCTGGTCAGTATATTGTGTTATAAGAAAGTGAGGCCAGATATTCTGGTCAGTATCCCTCTTTTGTATTTTAGCATAGGAAGATTTGTAATCTTCCTGCTCTCTACAATGTGATGGGACACTGATCCGGCAAGGGACAATATTGGTATAGTCCATATTAGTAGTAGTGGCATGTGATGCAAGAAATGTATGAGCTTATGCAGCATCAGCCAACAAAAAAAAAAAAAAAAAAAAATCACACCATTCCCTCCAAATGCCTGTCCAGTTCCTCCTTAAATTTATTCAACCTATCAACTTCCATGACAGATGGAAGTTTGTTCCAGCAATTAACCACCTGCTGGCTAAAGGCAAATTTCCACACATATATTCTACATCTGTCTTTTCTTAATTTGAATTTATGCCCCCTTAGGTTCGTAATCTGAACAAGAGGAAGGATCCCATCAGAATTCAGCGTGCTCAACCCATTCAAGGCCTTATATACCTCAATGAGATCACCGCACAGGTGCCTAGTCTCCACCCACTGCAATTTGCAGAACTTAAGCCTCTCTTGGTAAGAGGATCCCTTCATTCCCCTCACCAATCTTGTCGCCCTTCTCTGTACACGCTCAAGAAAATCTACATCCTTCCTAAAATGAGGCCTCCAGACCTGAATGCAGTACTCAAGGCGTGGCCTGACCATTGCCTTATATAGAGGAATAATCACCTCCTTTTCCCTGCTAGCAAAATTCCTATATATCATTGACAAAACCCCATGACCTGCCCTGGCAGCCTGTCTGCATTGCTCAGAAAACTTCATATCTGCCTGCACAATTACTCCCAGGTCTTTTTCATTTTCTACCATCTTAAGTGTAGTACCACACAGTTGGTACGTTTCTCTGGGGTTACCTCCACCCCATATGCAGTACTTTGCATTTGTCAAGGTTAAACTTCAGTTGCCACTTCTTAGCCCATCTGCCCAAATTATCTAGATCCTGTTGCAGTAGCACACTGCCATTACTGTCATTAACAACCCTGCCAACCTTTGTATCATCTGCAAACTTCAACATTAAGCCTGATATACCTTCATCAATATCATTGATAAATATACAAAACAACAGTGGACCTAACACCGAACCCTGTGGGACTCGACTAATAACATTAGTCCAAGAAGAGCAGCACCCATTGATTACCACCCTCTGTCTTCTCCCACTTAACCATCCTTTTATCCATTGTAGCAACTTACCCTTAATACCATTCTGCTCCAATTTGAGTAGTCTTCCATGCGCAACAGTGTCAAAAGCTTTCCTGAAATCCAAATATATGATATCAAAATTATTTTTTGAATCCAGTTCCTTTGTAACCACATCATAATATCCTATCAAATTTGTCAGACAAGACTTTCCCTTAACAAACCCATGCTGTGCTGAATTATTGCTGCAGTCTTGTCTAGATGATCCTGCAATGCATCTTTAACCAGCGACTCCATTATTTTACCCGGAACAGAAGTTAAACTAACTGGTCTGTAATTACTCGTGTCACCCTTCGATCCCCCTTTGTGAATTGGGGATACATTTGTACATCTCCAGTCCGTGGGAACCTCCTCTGAGTCCAAGGATGCTCTCATAATTATGGCTAAGGGTTTGCTTAGTTGCTTTGCTGCCTCCTTTAATATAACTGGATAGATCCCATCCACCTCAGGTGCTTTTCTTACGTTTAACTTCAACAATTTCTCTTCCACTTTGCTCTCAGTTATTACAAAATCATTAAGTATCTTGCTACAATTTGATAACCTTCTGCCATTTTCAAACCTTAATAATTCCTCACGTGTGACTGTAGATGCAAAATACTCATTCAGTTTGTTTGCTATCTGAGCAGGATCATCAACAGTCGAACCATCGATGTCAAGTGGACCAATCAGATTCATTCCCTTCCTTTTAGAGTTTATATAAGTAAAGAAATCCTTGCTGTTTTTCTTAGCATCTTTTGCCAAGGATTTCTCGTAATCTGCCTTCGCCTGCCGAACCTCCTTTGTCACCTGATTACAGATTAACTTATATCTGCCATAGGCTTCTGAGTTGCTTGATAATTTATATGCATCCCATGCATTTTTCTTCTCTGTTACGAGTCTCATTAGTTTTCATTTGACAACCATTTAGGCCCAAAGCTTGAACAATATTTCTTAATAGGTATGAAACTTTTAGTAGCTTCTTTCAGCCTCTGGTAGATTAACGTTTCTGCCAAGGATTCTGACCCTGCTACGGAGGAGGGAGGAGCAGTGTCTGGTGTGACCAAGTGAAAAGTAGTAGGTGTTAATAATAATAACTATAAGATATTCTATAATTCTATAATAACTATAAGAAATAAAGAAAGGAGGCTTTGCTTTCTTGCTCTGTAAGAGCAAGAAAACAAGAGCTGCTATTAAATAAATAGATTATTTAACAAGAGGAACATAAAAGAATCTATAATTTGCTTGTAGAAAATCGCTGTGAAAACAGAGAAATCACTTGGCACCCGGGCCCTTCATTATCAGCAGTGATTATTAATGACTTAAGAATATGCAGTTAAAAGAATCCCTAGATGGCAGTGATCATTGTGTATTGATGTGTGATTTACTTAAAGATGTAACTACCATCAAGGGTAAAGGGAAGGGTTTTGCTTTTGTAAAGGTGACTACAGTGGTCTCAGACAGTTTTTAAATTTTATACAGTGCAACTAATTGGTTACCATCAGCATATTCTAAATGGGAAGCATACAAGGAATTAATCAAAGAAGCTACTAAGCTTTTTATATGACTGTTGATGATCCTGCTCAGAGAGCTGACAAAATGAATGAGTATTTTGCATCTACATTCACACATGAGTAAATCTGTAACGAAGAGGAGGACAGAAGTTTAGTAAACTCTAACAGAAAGCTAAATAATTTTTTAATACAGGAGAGAAAAGTGGAGGAGAAATTGCTGAAGCTAAACATAAAAAAGGCACATGGGGTGGATGGAATCTATCCAGTTATATTGAAGGAGGCAGCAAGGGAAGTTAGAAAACCCTTAGCTATAATTATGAGAGCATTCTTCGATTCAGTGGAGATGGGCAAATGTATCTGCAATTCGCAAAGGTTCACACAATAATTATAGTCCTATTAGTTTAACTTCTGTTCTGGGGGAAAATAATGGAGTCACTGGTTAAAGACATTATGCAGGATCACCTAGACAAGACTGCAGTAATAATAGTTCAGACACAGCATGGGTTTGTTAAGGGGAAATCTTGTCTGAGAAAATTTGATTGGATACTACAATGTGGTCACAAAGGAACTGGATGCAAAAAATTATTTTGATATCATATACATGGATTTCAGGAAAGCTTTTGATACTGTTGCACATGGAAGACTGCGTTACAAATTGGAGCAGTATGGCATTAAGGGCAAGTTGCTGCAATGGATTGTTATTGTTGTTATTTTTGGCACTCAGGCCATATTGCGCCTATCGGTGATGTGGAAGATACTTATGATGACTGTTTTGTGAACAGTCAGAAAGGATCATATAAGTTTATCCGTTTGAGAAAGGAGAAAAATTCTGTGGGGTTGGCATCGTTACCTATGATACGAAGAGTTTCAAAGATTCTTTAAGATTAGGAAGAAAACTGAATGAGAGTTGCTGGGCATGCGAGTACAAGGTGCATTCAACAAGAATGTGCTTCATTGTGAGTTGAGAATTGCAGTGTGTACACTGTGAACTGTTATTGTTATTGCCTGTGAGGAGAAATAGCTGAGTAATGACTGTGCCCAATTCTTGCTCTGGCTAGCATTACTTCTTCCTTTCTCTTTTCCCAGAAGCTAGAAGCCCATAACTGTGGACCTGGTTTTATTTGAAAGAGCTTATAATCTGTTTTAGTTTGCCCTATAAGTGTCCATTGTTCCTTACATATCTTTCATATATTAGATTTGTAGTCGATATATAGAACGAGAGAATATGATGAATCTGAATTTTTTTTTTTTTTTTTGTTAGTAGTTGGCACATCGGCTTCTGTGGCCATAATGCACCTCCCAAAGTTTTTGCATTGTCTGCTATGATCGAAGCCTGAGGTGGGATTTGAACCCGCGACCTTTCGGTTGCTAGGCAGGCACTTTACCCACCCAGCTAGCCTGGTCAGCTGATCTGAATTAGATGGATGTATGGCAGCATAGACTGCACATTCATTTCCAGATATCCCAGTGTAGCCTGGGATCCAACAAAAGATGACTACTAGTTGGCATTCCTGAGTATGTATGAACATACTTCTTATAGTTTTTATTAAAGGATTCGTTGGTGAGGAGGTGTTTCGTGAGGCTCAAAGCGTACTCTGTGAGTCCGTATATATTATACTCTTTTTGTTTGGACAGATGGAAAATATTTTCTAGGGCAAGCTTGATGGCAAATAACTCAGCTGTATAACTGCTGCATTGGTGGGAAGTCATACAGAGATGGTTTTAAAAGGGAAAACTTTTGCAGTACCTACTCCACTATCTCACTTTGATCCACCAATATATATTTTTATAAAAAGAGGATAATTCTCTGTGTGAGCAGTATGCAGTTGTTGTATATTGATATTTGCAAGGAAATGTTTTCCCCAGTTTAGGAAGTAATTGTTGCAGGATGGTTTAATATAGAACCCATGGGGGAACTGAACAGTTTGGATCTTGGAGGACTTTTTCAAGGTATACATTCTAAGTTTCTATGATAGTGCCTGTAATCTGATACCAGTAGGCTGAACTGTGCAGGGTTTATTTCTATAGAATATTTTAAACTGTGGATCACTAAGCATAGGCCAAATGGGATGGGTAGGCATGCTTCGAATTTTAGCTGCATAATTCAGAAGTAACACCTTTCTTCTGAGACAGAGTGGAGCTTCATGGGCTTCAATATAAAGGCTCTGTACTGGTGATGTTCTATATGCACCTGTAGCAAGGCAGAATGTTGCTACATTCTGCTCCTAAGGGCAGAATGTTGAAGATGAGCAAGGTGTGTTAGGATGCTCTCCCTGGCAGAGTCATACACCGGGGCATCATAACCAAGATGAGACCTACTTAGAGATCTATACAATTGAAGCAGAGTATAGTGATCTGCACCCCATGTTGTCGAAGATAGAACTCTGAATATATTCATTTTTTTCTGGCAAGTAGTCCGCAGATATTTGATGTGTTCTAAGAAATTAAGCTTACTATCAAAAATCAGGCCGAGGAGGTGAATACTTTTCATAACTGATATAGGTTAATTTTTTAAGTGTAGGTCTGGGTCAGGATGCATCTTTTGTTTGTTACAAAAATGAATGACACTAGATTTCTGATGTGATAGTCAGTACCCATTCCATGTCATTCATAGCTCAATATTGTTAAGTGAGATTTGTAGTTGTCTTTCGATGAAGTTCATATTCTGTGAACTGCAGGAAACAGTCAAATCATTGGCATAGAGATATGAGTTTACAGGGTTGGATATACATTTGGTTATATATTTTTTCTTATTGCAAATAAAGAAAAAATAATAGATTGTATATAGATTTGAGAGAGGACTTGCCGAAAGCAGACTTAAAAAGGTCTATGCTGAAGGAAGTTTTGTATGAAGTATGGTAAGTGGCCTCTCAGGTCAAGGGGAAAGATCTTTCAGGATGCCAAAATGCCAAGTGGTGTCAAAGGCCTTCTATATGTCAAGGCACACCATAACAAGATGCTCGTTTCGGATAAATGCATTCCTGATGTTAGTTTCAGCTTTGACCATGAGATCCACGGACGATCAATTTTTTCTGAAACCAAATTGAATATCAGAGATTAGATATTTGGAATCACGATACCAGGTCAGTTGGTGGTGTATAATTTTTTTCAGGGTTTTACTCAAGTAGCTGGTAAGAGAAATAGGTCTACAGCTATGAGGGATAGTGTGATCTTTCCCTAGTTTGGGAATTGCCAGTACATAGGAGTGATGCCAGCATATGGGGAATGAATGTTCAATGAAAATACGATTTTAGAAAGTCAGCAGCAAGGATAATGATTAAGCATTATATAATGTGTGTTTAAGCATTATATAATGAACTCTGTCCGGACCAGCAGCGCTGTTCTTTGAGTTATATATGGCTTCTTGAAGTTCAAGCACAGTAAGTGGCCGATTGCATGATAACCAAGATGTGGTTTTGAAGTTCAATCGAGATTTTTCAGCTGAAGCTGAAAAATTTCAGCTTTAGCTGAAATGACTTCAGCTGATCTGAAGTCATTTCAGAAGATTGAAAAATCTTCTGAAATGACTGGTCGTATGCAGTCAAAGCAGACAACTGTGAGAATACAGACCCTATGGCATTTGCAATTTCTGGAGGAGTACACAGCTCCTGTCCATTCCAGTTGAAAATTGGGAAAGATAAAGGAGGAAATTTGCCATTTAGTTGTTTTATTTTTCTCCATATTATTCTAGAGTCTGTATTTTTATTAACTGAATTTGCAAATCGGACTCAGGAATCTCTTTTTGCTTTCTTCCTAATATGGCGAGCCTTGGCTCTAAGTTTCTTATTATTTATAAGATTATTGGTAGTGGGATGTTTGCGGAATATATTCCAAGCTTGGTTTTTACTTTTTTGGCACTCTTATAATCCTCATTCCATCAATAATTTATGGATCTACGGGTGCTTGACTGTGACTGTGCTATAGCAATAGATGCAGCTGCTAGGATTTATTTAGTAATATGGTTGGTGACTATGTCAAATGGACAAGATTTGATGATCTGATTATCAAAGGATACATGATAAGTGTACTTTTCCCAATCTGCCTTTGAAAATTTCCATTTTGTGTGGTTTTCTGAAGTTACAGAGTGTGAAGTTTGAATTTTACAGATTAGTGGATAGTGGTCACTGTTGAGTGGTTCATCAAGAGCTGTCCACTCAATACAAGGAAAAAGGATCAGATAGATAGATCTATTAAAGTGACTGTTCCTGTTGGGAGATGGATGTAAGTTAGTGAACTAGTATTTAGGGTGGTTAAATTTTGCTTATCAATGAACATGTCAATGAGTTGGCCTTGTCCATCTGCATTGGGAGAGCCCCACAATGGATGGTGTCCATTGAAGTTGCCCAATAAACAGAAAAGGGTTGGCAACTGCAGAATTAAATCTTCAAGTTTATGAATAGCATAACACTGACTGGGCAGCAGATAGATTGAAATAAGTGTTACAGTGACTCCAATTACTCTATTTACATAGCAACAGCTTCAATATAGTTTGCAAAGGAATGCGTCTGCAAGTGGCTTGGGAATCTATGAGAATAGCAACCCCACCGTGCGCTAGCTTTATTTGTAACTGGCCTATCTTGTTGGAAAACTATATAATTTTTGATCGAGAGAGATACCTGAGGAGTTAAATATGTCTCCTGTAAACAGATGCCAACTGGATTATGATGTTTAATTATTTCCTGGATGTCATCAATATTGCTACGAAATTCCTCTGCACTTCCATTGAACTATGTTGTTCATTGTTTAGATTTAATTGAAGGAGCTGAGTCTGTCTGTTTTTCAAAAGTCAGTTTGACACAGTCACTTTTAATTTGATCTCTTTTTGGGAAAATTGGTCTCGTGTCTATTTCATCCTATGGATGGATCTCCAGAATGGTTCTTTTTTCATCTTGACTGGGAATTTCATTGGTGTCCATAAGGATAGAGTCAACTGGCTGTTTGCTAATAAGATCTGGCTTCTCTGCTTGAACAGGTCTTACAGGAGCTGTGTTGGCAGCAGGTGGTAAGGTGACTGGTGTGTTGTTAGCCCTGCGTGAAATATGTTGCTTTGAAGATTGTGGTACAGAAGACAGCAAGGATCAAGCTCATTCAGAAATGGAGATGTTTAGTGGAATTGATGTATCAGTTTGGACTGATACTGAATGAAATTTTTAGAGGCTTCGGTGTATGTATGTCTAGGCATCTGTAATTGTAATTGCTTTTTTGCTTCTGGGAACGAGACTTTCTTTTCTATTTTATATTTCTGGATTTTTTTCTTGTTTTTCCACTGTTCACAACTTTTAGAGAAGGCTGGGTGATTGCTTTTACAATGCAAACAAAGCAAAGACTGGGCATTACAGTCAGCTTGGGTATGCTATTTCGATCTATAATTTGGACATACCGAGCCACCTTTACAGACTTTTTGTAAGTGTCCAAATTTCTGACACCTATAACATCTTATTGGGTTCGGAATATATGGGCAAATGTGACAATGCAAATACCCTGCTTTCATTGATGAAGGTAGGTTGGGAGAGCTGAATGTTAGTATGATGCTCTGAGTCGGAATGGGCTCACCATCTTTTTTCATCATAATTCTTTTGGCCTCTGTGACTTTCTGATCCTGCAGTTCCAGAACAATTTCTTTCTCTGAGACATTTATTAGGTCCCATTCTGAAATTATGCATTTGGATGTATTAAGTGTGGCTTGTGGGACACCTTAATTGAAATTCCACCAAATGAGTTGAGTTTGAGTAGAGACTCAGTGTTTAGAGCTGGTGATCTCTATAAGCAGGTTGCCAGATTTTAGCCATCTCACCATTTTCGAGGAACTGCTACATTCTCAAGACATTTTTGTATGAGAAATGGTGATAGATTGCCTAAGGGCTGGTTTGGTAGAGAAATCCAGAATCAGAAAGCTTGGGTGTTCAATTCGAGAAGCATCCGTCCTCAGTCTCTTTGGATTGGATGAGTCACTATCGGGTTGATACAAATCTGCGTGATTCTTTTTTTTTTTTTTTTTTTTGGTAGTTGTTGGCGCAGCGGCTTCTGTGGCCATATTGCACCTCCCAAGGTTTTTGCAGTACTTTGATCCAAGCCCGAGGCGGGAATCGAACCCGCGACCTTTGGGTTGCCGGGCAGGTACTTTACCTACTCGGCTAGCCCGGTCGGCTGCTGCGTGATTCAAATTTGCAGTCGTAATCTGTGGAAAATTGTCATATTCCATATTTTGCTCCTTTTGGCCCCTGGGATTTGCTTTACCACCCAGGTTTCCGGCCCTGCCACAGGGAGGTAGGAGCAGTGCCACTAGGTGACCAAGCGGCTGAGTTATTTAGTTAGTACTGTTAGAAATAGAAACAGAAAGTTGGCCTTCCATTCTGGGCCTTTGCCTACTTCTTGTAGTGTGAAAGTGCTACACTAATTTAGAAATAAAGAAAACAGTAGTTGGAATGAAATATAATCAATTCAAAAGCTCTTTGGATATAACGCTTTTTGGAATGCACAGAAATCACTTGATCACAGAAAGCTTGGTCCTGGGACTGCTGCAATGGATAAAGGGATGGTTGAGTGGGAGATAGCAGAGAGTGGTAATAAATGGACACTGCTCTATGTGGACTAATGTTATTAGTGGAGTCCCCCAGGGTTCGGTGCTAGGCTCATTGTTGTGTTGTGTATTTATCAATGAAGGTATATCAGGCTTAATGTCCAAGTTTGCAGATGATACAAAGGTTGGCAGGATTGTTAACGACAGTAAAGACAGTATGCTATTGCAACAGGATCTAGAAAAGTTAGGCAGATGGGCTGAGAAGCTTGAATAAATTCAAGGCAAGGTGAAATGGGAAGGTTTGTTTTTTTTATTTTTTTTTGGCTGATGATATATAAGCTTGCTTTCTTGCATTATATGCTTCAACTAATGCTAATGCTAACTAAAAAGTACTGTTCAAAGTGTAGGACTCAGAAGAAATATCAAGACTTGTGGTAGAGAAGAAAACTGCATGAGATGCATATAAATTATCAGTCAACCAAGAAGCCTATGGTAGATATAAACTAGTCTGTAAGCAAATCACAAAGGGGGTTAGGCAAGCGTAGGCAGATTAGGAGAATCTTTGTCAAAGGATGCAAATAACTCTTTACTTATGTAAACTCTAGAAGGAAGGGGATGAATTAAATTGATCTTCTTGATATTGATGATTCCATTATTGATGATCCTGCTCAGGTTGCTGACAAACTGGATGAGTGTTTTGTATC
Source organism: Mastigoproctus giganteus (assembly GCF_048544385.1). Classification (NCBI taxonomy): domain Eukaryota; kingdom Metazoa; phylum Arthropoda; class Arachnida; order Uropygi; family Thelyphonidae; genus Mastigoproctus; species Mastigoproctus giganteus. The sequence goes on from NC_143580.1 coordinate 143,180,333, forward strand.
TATGTTCACACATGAGGATTTCCTTACGGAAGTGGATACCAGACATTTATCAAAAAACGGAGCTAAATGAATTTGTAATAAATGAGAAGAAAGTGGAAGAGAAATTGTTGAAGAGAAATAAACCCAAAAAAGGCAAATGGGGCAGATGGGATCTATCCAATTATATTAATTAAAAATAATAAAAACAATTTGTGCAACTGATAGCGTACACTAACAACCGCAGAAACTTCATAATGTATATATAAAGTCAAAATAATGATTTCATTAATTTATTTAATTAGTATATTTAATTATTATAATATTTAATAATCTAAAATGTGTTATAATAAAAAGTAAAGTGAAAAAATATTAAATATGGTGCAATTGCAGAGAGTGTAAGCAAGAGGGATTTGTACCTTTCTTTATTTGTATTTACGTTATTTCATATATTTCTGCATCGTTTTTTCTATTAGTTTTTCTAACTGAGTTATGGTATGTAACATGCCCATAAAGGATCCTCAAATCTCGACAGGATGTATTTCTGAACTTTGGCCAGTGATGGGAATCAACTCCAGGTCAACATGGGGTGAAAGAACAGTGATGTGTTGGGGGTTTTATAAGTGGTGATAATATGTATGGGGATAGATGGATAGATGATCTGGCAACCATTTATTGGGGTGTGAAGAAGAAATAGCGTCTTCTATTGCGAGGAGCTGTGACTGCTATAAAGGCTTATTATTAAGTTACATCTACAAAATCAAGTTTTCCTCCTTAAACAATAACCTCCCCCCCCCCCAACATAGTTATGGCTTTATCTGTGTGCCTTGTGGCTTTGTTTAGAACCAGGTTTCGTATACCCTGAACATAACAGATGAGATGGATAACCCATTTTTCTATTATATCGCGGTTTGAACCTGTTTTGCATTGTGTACTAAAGAAGATTTAATTAATTATTATTTTTTCTTCCCTAACGCAATAGTTTTAATTGAACTTAATCAACGCCAGGTGATTACTGATGTGATCTGAGGACAACAACGAGGCAGTATTGCTAACAAAACAATCATTTATTACTAATATATATAAACACATTACAAAAGAAAAATACACATATATACCTCACTCTTGCTCTCATAGCATTCATCTTCTTATTAAAATTAAAAGTTATTACAGCTTCATTTAAATCTTTTTAGTATTATACTGCTTTAACATTTCCATGATACCTTATAGTTACATTCCTCTTACAAGGGCCATGCAGTTAATACAACAATCTATAATATCCATAAAACATATATATATATTTGGCTATTTGCCCTTGTTAAATATCAACTGGATACCAACATCTCTTTCACCCTTTTGCTCCTCTATTTAACTTTAAAACAGTTAATATTCCAGACATTTTAATATTTTAAACATTTAATATTTGTGAACGTTTAACATTTAAGACATTAATATTTTAAATACATACATTGGATTATCAAAGCTTTATGTTAACCAGTTAATAATCATGGTACCTATACTACTGTACCGCGACATATAATACAACTCATGTGTAACATACATAAAAACCTAGAAATAAATCAACTTAGAAAGGAATCATCTTTTAAAACTGCGTCACCGTAATATTCCATTTAAACAATCTCTCGTTCTCATACATACATGATGAAACATTTCAGCTTACCGTTCTCCTGTATCTCTTCCCTTGCTTCGTTCGAGATTCCTCCTTCTCAGGGCGTTTCCCTCTGCTTGATTCTGCTGCTGGAAACTTCTTGATTCCTTCAATATGATTTGCGCTGGAACAATTTTTACTAGATAGCGTTTTTCACTATAACCAAAAGTCGCAACTCTTTTAATCTTCTAAGTCGAACTATTTTTCAATTCTTCTCTCTTGAACTCTTTCTATACTTCTTACCAATACTATACTATCTGTTCCTAACTTAACAACAACAACTCAACAACTCCAACTAATACTCATCATTTTTTGTCTCTCTCTCCTTTTGCTTTTATATCAGGGTCAAATATCTTTTGTGTATCTTTCCATCGCTTGTCTCATTGGATGCTCTAGTTCCAAGGCCAAAATCTTAGGTGGTCCAAGTATCATGTCATGGTCAAAGAATCTGTTGACTCTTCTTCTAGACCACTTAACGAGCAACCCACCCTAGGCACGTCATGATTTTCTTATGGTCGCTAAGGCGGCGCTGCTGTCGCGGGTATTACTCTTGACCATTTTTGGGCAAGCGAGAATGTTCCCCAATATCATCGTCATTCGGAAAGAGCTCAAGGTATCTTGTTGTTTATGTGGGGAAGACAATTTGTCCCCTGCTGTAGCATCCGGAGCTTGTGTGTTTACAAGGGAAGACACTTTCCTTGACTTTTCGTGACCTTACAGCGGAAGCTTTTACCGCTGTACTGTACTGTACATGGCTTTCTCCTAAGCAAGGTTACGAGTGGGCTGGGTCTTTAGAAGATATTTAATATCTTAATTCTAATTTTGAATATTTGTTTGATTTTACTGGTTTCTATCTTTGTTGATGGTATTGCAAATTTTATGAGTTTTAACACGACAAAATAAATATCAGCAATTAGGGAAACCAGACCAATACTTAATTTATCAATTACTAAAAATTTGATTTATCCGAAAAGAGAAAGGTGGGATTTATACCACTCGTAACAGATGCTAACCACTACATTATCATATAACCATATGTTTTTCCAGATAAAATAATCATGTTCATTATCTGCAAGAACAATTTGATGTGATACTGATTGGAAACATTTATTATAAGTTACATGTTAATATTTGAGGCATCCTTTGAAGGATGCCTCAAATTCCTCTGCCTTGAGGCAGAGGAAGTTTTAAAATTTTACAATCCTTGCAGCAGGCAAGCTGCTGAACTTAGCTCATCATTCCCACTGTGAATTTATTAAGTGGGGGGTGTTAATATAAAAATAACTAAATATTTAATATTAAAATATGCAATGGTAAAATCTTTAAAATCTGGCACACTTGGATTTTAGAGCGGTTGAGTAGCTTTGGAAAAGCACATTTTATTGAATATTAACCACTAATAACTGAACTTATTTACATCTTTAAACATTTATTAATGCAGTGTGAAGAAATAACAAAGATTGGTAAGTTTTGTTTCTGTAGCCATAAAATAAAATGTGATATAAAATATCACATTTTATTTTATGGTAATTAAAATGACATAAATTAAAAATAACAATAGACACATAAACATAACAGATAAAGTGTTGATTTATTTATTTGTTTTTATTTAGGAAAGTTAGTCTGTTAGTTTGCAAATCTGTACATGTGTATGGTATAGTAGATTCTAAAAAACATCACCTTTGATTTTAATGCAATTTGCCACTGCATGTAGCACAGATACTGCTGCCTAAGCTTTTCATGGCTGTCATATATGAAGACCACAGCATTCAATATGTCAAGTAATGCATCTTGTGTTTGCACTTTTATATAGTATATAAGATCTTTCATCCAAAAAGAGGCAAAATTCTGAAGGGATTAGCTTGGTGCTTAGGTTGCCAATTTTTTGCACAACTGTGACTGATTCATTACCCAGGAATAATGAGGAGGAGCTTCATTGTGTTGGAAATACACTAAAAAATGAATAGCAAATGCTTAGAAAACAGCACTCACCTTGTATAAATCTGCAATAAATTTTTTGGTAGATGGTGGCTAAATTTAGGTTGGAAGAAGCATTAAAAAGAACTAAGGCGGGAATGGGGTGAAAATATTTTAAACAGATTTTAAAATGAGGGCAAGGAAGTAGAAATGCAGATCTCCAATCCTTGGTTATCATAAAGAGGTTAAAAGATGCGAATGAAAAAAATGAAAAAAAGAGAGAAGACCGGTGCTGCCAATAGTCGTTACGAGGGACTTTCGTTGAATAAACCATCATCAGTTGGCAAATGGGAGAGAAGTGAGCGCGTGTTGTATTTAAAGTTTATCTATACTCTTGTGATGCTCTTTTTGACACATTGGAACTTTAGCCATGAGAGGTTCCAAGCCGGTGAAAGGTTGAAGGGAAGTTTAGCGTTAATAATGTCGAGATCGGAATGGTGTCGGTACCATTCGATGGTGAGGGCTTCATATTGAAGAATTCTGTAGCTCGATCTAAGTTTAATAATAGTGATGGCAGAGTCAACAAGGGCGGTATGGTTGTGGGTTTGTGCATGGGTTATTAACTCAGTGCAGGATTGACTGGTCCTGAAACTGTTGAAGTGGCAGTATGCACGGGTATTGGAAGTTGTGGAGGAACCGAATTTGGTGGTAGTGCTGCCGATGTAACAGGTGTCGCAGTTTGGTTGGCATTTTATGAGATATATTATATTATTGAGATCATTGATGGGATATTTGTGTGTATTTTTATAAGAATTAAATAGGGAACCTAGTTAATTGTAAGTGGAGAAGGTGAGGGAGATGTCGGTATCTTTGAATGTACGTTGGAATTGTGCTGCGAGTTCAATATGGTAAGTTCTCGCATAGTTCAATATGGAGAACTATGCGAGTATATCTCATAAAATGCCAACCAAACTGCGACACCTGTTACATCGGCAGAACTACCACCAAATTCGGTTCCTCCACAACTTCCAATACCCGCGCACACTACCACTTCAACAGTTTCAGGACAAGTCAATCCTGCACTGAGTTAACAACCCATGCTGAAACGCACAGCCCCCCCCCCCCTTGTTGACTCTGTGATCACTATTATTAAACTTAGATCAAGCTACAGAATTCTTCAATATGAAGCCCTCACCATCGAATGGTACCGACACCATTCCGATCTCAACATTATTAACGCTAAACTTCCCTTCAACCTTTCACTGGCTTGGAGCCTCTCGCGGCTAAAGTTCCCACATGTCAAAAAGAGCATCACGAGAGTATAGATAAACTTTAAATACAACACACGCTCACTTCTCTCCCATTTGCCAACTGATGATGGTTTATTCAATGAAAGTCCCTCTTAACGACTATAGGCACCACCGGACTTCTCTCTTTTTATCATTTTTTCATTTGCGTCTTTTAACCTCTTTATGATAACCAAGGATTGGAGATCTGCATTTCTACTTCCTTGTGCTCATTTTAAAATCTGTTTAAAATATTTTCACCCCATTCCCCGCCTCAGTTCTTTTTAATGCTTCTTCCAACCTAAATTTAGCCACCATCTACCAAAAAATTTATTGCAGATTTATACAAGGTGAGTACCGTTTTCTAAGCATTTGCTATTCATTTTTTAGTCAGATTTATCATGGTATTATAAGATTACTATAATTTCACTATTGTTGGAAATACACTCAATTAATGTAGCCAAAAGGACAAATTCTAACAGTTGCAATAATTTGCAGAAATTGCTGATATCAATATTGTTGAGATATCTGTCCCATAAAATGAACTTCAAAAACAAATGGAGCAATCAACCAATCATAGGGGATTCCGCACCATAATGTGCACTATCCACATTATCAGTGAATTGGTGTTGAAAATTATTCTCCACAGTGGCATGGGGATTCATTTCTGACCAAAAACAGGAATTATATATTGTTGCTGACACCATCTCAGGTGAGGAGTGAACTTCATTGCTGAATAGGATGTAAAGAAACAAATGGTGATTGTCATTCAGCCAATAACCAGGGGTGCGTTATCCAACAGGCAAAAAAGACATCTGCCTAAGGCCTCTGATCAGAGGTGAGCCTCAAAAATCACTGTCTGAAAAACTCATTGCTGTTTTTTAACTAATATTTTTAAGTGATGTTTATTGGAAACTGACTTTCTACCTGAAAGTCAATGAACTTGAAGATCAAAAGTTTGTTGTACATTAGATCCATACATCCATTTACTCAACATATATCCATTTACCTTAACATGTGAATTGAAAAGTTTGAAAAGCTATCACATCATCTTGTCAGAATGGAATTAAGAATACTGAACACTGTTGCATGTTGCTGCTGACTGCCCGAGGGAGGGCTATTGGCACATGTGCATGTGAGACAATAGAGTTGCCACTGCAGCATATATTTATGGGTACCTAGGCTATGACAATGCAACATATATATAGAGTAAGTGTCTAGGCTATTGAATGAGTTTTAATATGTACAGTAAATTTTCGACTTAAACTTAATTGAAAACCATGTTATAGTGAAATCTGTGCTGTTTGAAGCAGTGCTAAGCAAGGTATTGCTGTATATGTTTAAGAGTGGCATACCTCAGCCAAGGATATAGTAAAGTTTATAGTCAGAGAAAGATACACAAATTAAAACAAGCTGTCACTAAATCACAACAAAATTTGCATCAAACACTATTATTATTAGCCATATGGTGCAAGGAAGCCTGAGGCTTATACTGCATCAGCCAAAAAAAAAAAAAAAAAAAATTCTGAATTACCCAGAGAGAGAGAGAGAGAGAGAGAGAGAGAGAGAGAGAGAGAAGTAGAAGGGAATCCCCAAGAAAGAGAAGAATGATGATATCCAGCTCAGGACCATGCATGTGCCAAGCCCCGGGGTTATATAGGTACCGTTCACAGAACAAAATTTAATTCAGTCTTTAAGGCTGTTGCAGACATTCTCTCAGATATGCCAGATGAGCTGTGCTTGCTACCTGGGAGTCTAAACACTGATGGAATTGATATTCGGGTGACACTCAAATCAAGTGGACCTAATTTCGGAAAAGTTTGGACAGTCTGTGACAGCGAAATCCTCTGCTTGGACCTTCATGATGGTGGGATTGTTAGTAATCCCGGATATAATCCCCATGTGCAATAACTCTGTGGTGACCACCCAGGTATGAACCAATGTAAGCAGGGGTCGAGGTGTGGAACCCAAACCACACAAAGGAATGCTGCCTCTCTGTGTTACCAGGCAATACTAGGTTGTAGATGACTCTCATCAACCGGCGCAATACCACCACTTTTTTTATTGGAGGCTTGATGTGGTGGAACCCATGTTTAGTCTCCAGAGCTAAGTTCTGGTCAACCCTTCCCCATTTCCACTGTGCAGCATGCTTTGAGGTTATGATGAACACTATGGCAAGATCCATACTTCCCTAAATTTTGAGGGTATAGCTCTAAAACGGTATTCTGGTTGCTAGTTAGTACAAGGTACCGAACCTATTTGTAGGTTCGGTACCTTGTACTAACTCTAGGAGGCTTCCAGATCAGCTAGTGCATAATCTTGCTGCCTCTACTCTGCCAGATAGTGACTGGAGGGAGTCTGAGTAGTGTGTATGCGTTGGCATTGTCAAGGCCACGCTATATTAAGAATCTGGGTATATTCTTACCATGCATTCACCACATCCAAAAATTTCATTACTTCAAACAGCATAATCCCCCACCAACACTTCCCAGTTCATTTCACAAATATACATGGTCTCAGTTCTAATCTCAATGATGTCTATTTCCACTTAGAGTCTGTCAACCTCGTACTTTTTCTGAGAGAATCTCAGTTATTGGCTGATTCAACCACTGCTCATCTCAGTTGCCCAAATTATTCCCTGTATAATTCCTTTTGTCAAAGTTGGTACTTGTGCATATGTCCTTTCCGATATTCCCTGTCAGAGACTTGGCAATTTGGAATCTCCTCTTTTCGATCTTCTCTGGCTTAAAATCTCTCTACCTCATTGTGTCAAATTCATCTGTTGTCTCTACCGTTCTCCCAACTCTACTAATCACTTGGAATGCTTTGACTTCCTCTCTTTTCAATTTGCCTTTCTCCAGTAATTTTCCTTGGTGATTTGAATGCTCACAACTCTTCCAGTTGGCTTCCTTTTTCTAGTCACACAGACCCAGCTGGCCTATATGCTGAAACTTTTGCAATTACTAATGACCTTGCACAGATTGTTCATTTACCTACCAGAACACCAGATAATCCTAACCATACAGCCAGATCTTTTTCTCACAAACAACCCTTCTAAGTACACAGTCAAAGTGAATGGTTCATTAGGCACCTCAGATCACAAGTTAGTGATTATCCCTTCTCCAATGGAGCCTTTATCTCATGCCCAATCCCAACCTCGTGTTGTTTGATATTACAAGAATGCAGAATGGGATGACCTGTGAGATTTCTTTTCTTCTTTTCCTTGGTCGGATTACAGTTTCAAAACTCCTGATGTCCCATTTGCTCAGATCGTGTCAGTGAAATTATTCTTGCAGGAATGGAATCCTTTTATTCCACACTCCACCTTAAAATCTCGTCCTTTATCTATACCCATGGTTTCCCAATAAATGTGCTAAGGCTGTTCATCAAGTGAAGAATGTTGCAGATTGTAATTGGCTTGTTTCCAATTTTACAGTTCCATTTTCTGCCTATACCAAAGCTCGCAACAATTGTAAAGCAGTTATTAATCAGTCCAAACTAGATTTTGAACAGACTAAGAGTAGAAAACTTGCCCCTTGCCCTAATGGTAGCCAAGCATTCTGGTCTCTTGCCAAAGCTATTGGCCACAACTTTTCACTTTCTTATTTCAAAGGTGTTTTTCCTTCTACTTGGAAATTTGTTCATATTCAGCCAGTTCCTAAAAAGGGTGACAAATCATTCCCATCCAATTATTGTCCCATTGCAATTACTTCTACTCTTTCTAAAGTAATGCAGAAATCAATTAACTGCCACTTAAACTACCTAGAAACCTTCTGTCTGAAAAATGATCGCCAGTATGGATTCCATCAGTGTCGATCCACTGGTGATATTCTAGCTTATGTTACCCATTCATGGGCAAATTCAATGGAAAAATTCACTGAAACACAAGCAGTTGCTCTTGACATCTCAAAGGCTTTCGATCATGTTTGGCATAAGGTCTTCTAAACAAGCTTCCATCTTATGATTTGCCAACTGTTTTTTGTAATTATTCTAGATTTTTTACAGAAAACTTGCTTCTTGCCCTAATGGTAGCTGAGCATTCTAGTCTCTTGCCAAAGCTATCGGCCGCAAATTTTGCCCATCTCTGCTCCTACCTCTGTCGAAACAAGATGGTTCTGTTGTCACTTCATCCAAGGATAAAGCTGACCTACTAGCATCCCATTTTTCTTCCAACTCATGTATTAATGACCTTGGTAAAACACCTCCCACCATTCCCAACACACTCCATTCATTGCCTCTTGTGGTCTTCCATCAAAAGGATTTTGACAAATCTTGATGCAAAGAAAGTGCCAGGTCCTGATGGTATTTCTCCACTTGTTCTCAAAACCCGTGCTCCTGAACTTACCCCTGTTCTTTGCTGCCTTTTTTCAATTTCTTATTCCAAAGGTGTTTTTCCTTCAGCTTGGGAATTTTCTCACATCCAGCCGGTTCCTAAAAAGGGTGACAAATCCCTCTCATCCAATTATCATCCTATTGCAATTACTTCTACTCTTTCTAAAGTAATGGAGAAATCAATTAACTGCCAACTCTTAAACTATCTAGAAACTTTCCGTCTGGTCAACGATTGCCAGTATGGATTCCATCAGTGTCAATCCACTGGTGATATTCTGGCTTATGTTAGTCATTTAAGGACAAATTCAATGGAAAAGTTTGGTGAAACACAAGCAGTTGCTCTTGACATCTCAAAGGCTTTTGATCATGTTTGGCAAAAAGGTCTTCTAAACAAGCTTCCATCTTATGGTTTGCCAACTGTTTTTTTAATTGGTTATCCAGTTTTCTCTCTGATCGCTTACTGAGCGTGATGGTAGATGGCTCTCTGTCTTCTAACTTCTCCACTAATGCTGGTGTCCCCCAAGGTTCAGTTCTTTCCCTCACTCTTTTCCTCTTGTATATTAATGACCTCCTTCCATTGACTGGAAATCCTATCCATATTTTTTCCGATGATAGCACACTGCATTCCATTTTCCATTTTGAGAAACCTTGCCCTGCTCAATCAGCTTCAACTTCTCGAATATTTGCTACCAATTTCTTAAATGCCGATCTCCAGGTAATTCACCAGTGGGGCAATGGCAACTTAGTTGATTTCAATTCTTCTAAACCTCAGTCCTGTATTATTTCTTGCAAAAAGGATTCTTCTGATCCTATGCCTTATCTTTGGCAACACTACGATTTCTAAGCAAAACGATATATCTCTTTTGAGAATTACCCTGACTTCTAATCTCTCTTGGCACAAGCACATTACAAATATTGCTTCCTCTGCATCTAAAAAACTTGGTTTTCTCTTTCGTTCTTGGTGTAACTTTTCTTCAAAACAGCTGTTCACTCTGTACAAATCGTAAATCCACCCTACCATGGAATATTTTTCCCACATCTGGGGCCGTGCCCCCAAAACTGCTCTCAGGCTTCTAGTTTCCATTCAGAAAAGTGCAGTTAGGTTAATTAATGACTCATCTCGAACAGAAACTCTCCACTCTCTATCTCAGAGAGGTACTGTTTCTGCTGCATGCCTTTTCTATAGATACTTCCACGGGCACTGTTCTTCTGAATTGGCTTCTATAATTCCAGCTCTCTCTTTCAAAGCTGTCACCAGCCAATGTCCATTTACTGTCCAACTTCAAACCCATAGAACCAACTTTTCATCTTCCTCATTTATTCATTCAACTGCCGTTTTCTGGAACAACCTTCCTTCATACGTATTTCCTGAAAAAAATTACAATATACAGAAGTTCAAGTATAATGCCAACAAATATCTTCTTTTGTCTTCTCAACCTCCAACCCATGCACGGTACTATGTACTATAGGTTCTAATATCTCTCGTGTTTGAGATTTTTATAAAAAAAAATAAATAAATAAAAATATAGCATACAGGGATGAAAATTCAGTGCCCACTGTTATTAAGATCAACAGCAATAAGAGAAATTGATGAACTAAACATTACAAAGTACTACAGGTGGATGGTATCTATTCAATTTTGCTAAGGCTGTCTCTCTTAATTATATTGAGAGAAACAGCCTTAGCAAAATTATGAGAGCATTCTTGGATTCAAAGGAAGTCCCATCCCTGTGGACTGAAGATCTGGGAATGTATCCCAAATTTACAAAGGAGGGGGGGTCAAAGGGTAACACAAGAAATTAGAGACCTGTTAGCATGATTTCTGTTCCAGGGAACATAATAAAGTCAATGGTTAAAGAAGTAATGCAAGACCATCTAGACAGGAATATAGTTATACTGCAGTCACAGCTTGGATTTATTAAAGGGCAATCTTTTCTAAATAATCTTACTGGATACTATGATGTAGTAACAAAGGAACTGGATGCAAAAAATGTTTTCAATATAGTGTATACTTGGATTTCAGAAAAGCTTTAGATCCTATTCCACATACAAGACTACTGAACAAACTAAAGCAGTGTGGCATTAAGGGTAAGTTACTACTATGGATAAAGTGATGGTAGAGTGGGAGAAGACAGAGTAGTTATCAGTGTGCACGGTCTTTATGGACCAATGTTATTAGTGGAGTTCCACAGATTTCAGTGCTGGGTACATTGTTGCCTGATGTGTTTATTAATGATACTGATGAAGGTATATCATGCTTAATGTCTAAGTTTGCAAATGAAACGGAGTTTGACAGGGGGTGGCTAATGACAGTAATCAAGTACACGATCAAGCAACAAGACTTAGATAAATTGAGCATACTGGCTGAGAAGTGTCAATTGAAGTTTAACACTGAAAATGCAAGGAAGCCACAGGCTTTTTCTGCACTCAGGAAAAAAAAAAAAAAAACAAACTTGAGCGGATAAGAAAATACATATTATTTGCTTCCCTCTTTGCACAGGTAACTATCCAGTTGACTTTTGAAATGATTCAAACGTCAGCCTCAACTACCTACAAAGACAACCTATTCGAGCAATCAATGGGTCAGTGGCTAAAAGAAAACTTCCTACAATCTAGTCTAAACCTCTTCCTCTATAATTTAAATGTATGCTCCCAGTTCTGAAATTTTTAACAGTGAAAATTCTGCTTTAATTCATTTTACTAACCCATCTTAGAACTTTATTAACCAATCATGACACCTCTGAGGTGCCTAGTTACCAAGCTCTGTAGCCCACATAATTGGAGTCTTTTCTCTTATGTCACCCTTTTGTTGATCTCACCGTGTGGGTTGCAGTAATAGTATGCGCCACATATTTTGCTAGTAAGCCACAACCTTTTGCTGCACTAGTAAAAAAAAAAAAAAAAAAAAAAACCCAAGTAGGTAAGAAAATGCAAATTACATGTTTCCTTCCTTACACAGATAAGTATCCAGTTGACCCTTCAATTTATTCAAATTATCAGCCTCAACTACCTGCAAGGGGAATAAAAAAACTTCCAACAATCTAATCTAAACCTCAACCCCTGTAATTTGAATTTATGACCCCTAGTTCCAGAATTTTTTATAACATAAGAATTCCACATTCATTCATTTTATTAATCTCTCTCAGAACTTTATAAATCATCTCACCTCTGATGTGAGTAGTTGCCAAGCTCTGTAGCCCACATAATCAGAGTCTTTTCTCATACAATCATTCTTTTGCTAATTTCACCATTCAAGTTGCCTGTCTTTGTATCCTTTCAAGAAGCTCAATGACATTTTTCAGATGAGGTCTCCATAACTGATCAGAGTATTCCAAATGTGGTCTTAAAATTGCCTTATACAGTGGGATTATGACCTCACAAAATTCACAGTATAACATTCTATAAATCATTGATAGGACACAATGGCATCCCTGGTTGCCTGTTTACAATATGGGCAGATATGAATCTGCCCATATTGTAACTCCCAGATCCCTTTCAATCCTCCACTGTTTTTAATTCAACTCCACCAAGTGTATAATTTATTTGTGGTTTGCTATTCCCCAATGTAAAACCTGTATTTAGCAGCATTAAAACTTAGCTGCCACTTCTCTGACCATCTTTGAAGTCTGTTCAACTCATCCTGTAGGAACACTGCTTGGCACTGATCATTAACAACTCTGCAAATCTTTACGCCATCTGTAAATTTTGACATCATGCCTTCCATCCCGTTTTTGATGTCATTTATGAAAATGAGAAACAATAGTGGTCCAAGAATGGATCCTTGATGGACCTCACTCCTGACATTACATCTATCTGAAGAATATCCATTAATCACAACCCTCTGCCTTTTGCTCTGCAGCTACCCAGCAATCCATCTTAGAATCTTACCAGTAATCCCAACCTGTTCAAGCTTATACAGTAACCTCTTTGAACCCTTTCAAGAAGTCCAACATCTTTTTTCAGATGAGGTCTACATACTTCAATACAGTATTCCAGAAGTGGCCTTACAACTTGTACAGGGGGTCTAAGACCTCTCTATTCCTACAGGTTAATGTTCAAAAAATCATTGATAGGACACCATGGGGTTTCCTGACTGCTGTTTATCACTGCTCGGAAAACTTCACATCTGCCCATATTATAACTCCCAGATGTAAGAACTGTATACTTCCTTTCTTCCACTATTGTTTATAATTCAATCCCATCAAGTGTATAATTTATTTTGGGGTTGCTATTCCCCAAATGTAAGACCAAGCATTTTTCTGCATTAAAACGTAGCTGTCACTTTTCTTGCCATTCTTGAAGAATGTTCAAGTCATCCTGAAGAAGCACAGCTTGGTACTGATCAAAAACTACCCTACCAATCTTTATAAGTTGCCTACAAATTTTGACCTCACACTTTCCATCCCTTTGTCAATGTCGTTTATGAAAATCAGAAACAACAGTGGTCCCAGAATGATCCTTGGTGAATCCCACTTCTGACTTTACACCAATCTGAATGATATCCATAAATCATAATCCTCTGCCTTCTGCTCTGTAGCCACCCAGCAATCAATTGTAGAATTTTTCCAGTAATCCCAACATGTTCCAGATTATATCGTAAACTCTCATGAGGGACTGAATCAAATGCCTTGCTAAAATCCAAATAAACTATGTTGAAATTGTTCCCTTCAGTTCGTGAGTCACTGTGTGAAAACAGCCTACTAAGCTAGTTAAACATAATTTTCCTATAACAAAACCACATTTGTTATTCAGAATGTAATATCTATCTAATATATCTGGATTTCACTCTTAATCATTGCCTCTAAGATTTTCCCTACCCCTGAGTTCAGACTAATTGGTCTGTAGTTACCAACTTTGCTCTTAGAACCATCTTTATGTAATGGTGATACATTGGCACTTCTCCAATCTAAAGGAATCATCTGAGTCCAAAAGGCACCCTGATAATTAATTTCAATGGTTCAATACACCTGGTAGCCTTCCTCAAAATTACTGAGTATATGCCATCAATGCCAGGAGCCTTACTTGCCTTTATGCTGGAAAGTTTTTCTAATACACAGTCATGTCATCTGCAATTTCAAAATCAACAATTTCATATTACTTGGCTTCACTTGCAGAGCCTCTTCTCAGTATGAAGGATCTTTCTTCAGTAAAGACAGATGCAAAGTACATGTTCATTTCATCAGCAACATGTGGGAAAATCTTGGGCTGGGTTGCCCAAGACTTTCCCACACTCAGTGCATAAGGGTTCAGTCTTGTTCTCTGTTTTCTTCCTTGTATTCACATACATGAACAGTTCTACAAACAGATTCCTTCTACCTATAAGTGCAGGCCACACTGAAGAATACCCCAAGAGTTTTGCAGATTCCCTCGAGTCATTGTTGCTCCTGGCAAGCATACCCTGGTTTTGGTCCAACTACCTTTATTACAAAAAATATTACCTGTTTCCCTGACAATAGTCTTCCAATAAAACTAGATCACCTTCAAACAGAGTGGTATGCACTTGAATATTCTTGTCTCTGACCCAAATAAGGAATGCATCACTTGACAGGTCACAAGATACTTGAGTCCCTGGTGAGCTCCCACTTAAATTTGTTTCCATGGTAAGTACTTGTGTCTTCAGTGACTCAAATTCTTCTCATAATGCACCAAGTTCTAATTTGAGATTGGTACACTCCTTACACTGGATACAAAGAAAAGAATCGTCAGTTGAGCTAGGTTTGTCCGCTAAACCAACGTTAGAATACACGACACAAGCTGTACAAATGAAGAAGTCACGACTCACACTGGAAAATCCTGCAGGCATTTCCATCTGGGTCGTGCTGTCCTTGGTTCTTGTATTGTAAGTGTAGCATCCATGTGGGTAGCAACCATCATAAGGTCAAATATTAACTTTAGAAAGATTACAAAATTTAAAATTACAATATATTACAGAATTTAAATTATTTAAATTATCAAAATATAGAAATGAAACTGTTGACAAAACTTTATCCACTAGACAAGTTAAATTTAAGCTACTGAACAAAAGTTACAAAGTTCCTAAGTTCCTACCAAAATATCGATAGCAAAGGCCTTCAGAATATTAAGTTGTAGCTGTACAAATACTTAACTAAATACAAAAATAAACTAACCTATGTGGCTATATGCATCCCAACTATATATTAACTACAATTTAGTATATTAAATAATAAAAAACCCTAAAATTTTACCAAAAACTAACCTGCTATGAGGTTTCAAAATGCACAGCCTCTGTATACAATCAAGTGAACCAATGTATTATGTGTGCACTGAACGAGGTCCAACCAACGAAGGTTTCTCATGTGGATAGCAGTGGATAACATAGAAACTGTGTGGTACCATAAAGGGAAATTAAAAATGAAAAAGACTTTATGTAAACTGCAGTTAGATATGGAGTTCTCTGTGCAGCGCAGTCAGGTTACCAGGTCAGTTCATGGGGCCTTGTCGTTGTTGGGTTTTTAGGAGCATTAGCAACCATATTGCTCCGAGGATATGCAGTGGTCATTCCCTGACCTTTCCACATCCTCCGTATTTGGTGGTCACAGGCTCGAGCCCCGGTTTAATCAAGAAGCGTGTGCTATGCACTGCCGCTCCTGCCCACCTGGCTACGGAGGCTTGAGGTTTGATTTTGGTTTTATTGGCGCAAAAACAACCAAGGTTATACTGCGCCAGGAAATTATTAAAATATCATCAAAGATAAATTCTGGTAACCTTTAAAAAGGTTACCTCGTCAAATTGTTATTTATATGTGTGTGTATATATTAATAGCTTGTAAAAATTTAAAAACTGCCGACACGTGGTCGTTGTCTGATAAAATCTGACTGAGTGTATAAGGCTCAGTCGGATGAGTAAAAGCGGTAAAATGTATATTGCGAACATGGGTAAAATGAACGCAATCTATTAAAATATGCTTTAGAGTTAAAACGGTGTCGCAAGACTCGCACATAGGAGGGTCAACCGCCCTCAGAAGAATGTGTCAAATGACTGTGTCCTATGCGGAGTCGAGCAAGAACAACTTCCTCGCTCCGATTCCTGCGCAGACTAGACTGCCAGGTTTCTATTACAGGCTTTGTTTGATATAATTTATTTGTTCTCTGTCTGTGCCATAGTTCTTGCCATTGGGAATATATCTTGTTGCGTATTATTTGCCTGTAGTCTGTATAGGGGACTGACAGGCAACGATTATGAGTGGGTGTTGCTGATTTGGCTGCAGCGTCAGCCAAATCATTTCCCTTTATCCCAATGTGGCTAGGAATCCAGCAGAAGCGGATATCAAACTTGTATTCATTAAGAGAATGTATCTTCTGCTGAACCCGACAAAGAACTGGATGAGAATTGTGTCTCAGAGATAATAAAGCCTGTAATACACTCAAAGAGTCAGAATATATTATTGACCTTTGGAATTGACAAGTTCGAATGTGATCCAAGGCTAGCTCTATAGCATACAGCTCTGCAGTGTATATGCTGGATTCAGGAGGAATCTTCTGAGATATTATAGTGTCCGGAAAGACAGCAGCAGATCCTACGCACGATTCAGACTTCGAGCCGTCTGTGTAAACGGGCAAGAAGTCTGAGTGCTCAGCTTGCTACGGAGGTGCCGCTGGGGCCTTGTCAATTATATACAGGATTTAGCCAACACTGATAAGGAGATGATTATCCCATTGAATGAGCAATGGTTAGGCCACATCTTTAGTGCTTCTTAAGGGTTTGGAAGCCTTATTTTCGGAAGGATGTGGATCAGTTGTAAGATTTATGTGCAGAAACTGTAGGATACTTTGAAAATTCGAGGAGGAACTAAAGAAAGTATTAGAGAGTATGGACAGGTGATATCAGATTTTTTTATTTATATTTTTGGCTGATGCTGTGTAAGCCTGATTCTTGCATCATTGCCATTACTAATACTAATATCGAGGAAGTATGTGTCTAATTGGTGGATCCATGGAGATTACTCTGAAGCAATAGAGAGTTTCACAAATGTGGTGAAGGGCTCAGTCAAGGGTTGATTAGTAGAAGTCCTTATACAGTGCTGTTCTTGTATTCCCTTTCTCTGTCGTGTAAACTTCTGTGACGCTATATGTTTGTTCTGGAGTATAAACAGAAAATTGATTAATTTATTTATTCATTTTATATTGGAGAGCAATAAAGAAACAAAGCCAAGGATTGGACTTGAATAATGGACACAGCATTCTGAGTCGGTTTTAATTACTAGGCATTTTAATTGATTACAAGGTATGAAAGGGACACATTCAAAATATAATTTAAGAAGGAACCATAGAAGAAAGACAAGAAGAAGAAAAAAAAAAAAATCATGTAGTTGGTATCCTGCTAGTTAAGGAATATCTGAAAAAGCTACAAATAGATAATAAAAGCTGAAAGGGCCTCAGTCACAATCTCTGATGACCAAACACTGAAATTAAAATGGAAAATAAGTTTACTTTATAGATTTTGGGTGATAAACACAGAAATAGCGCTTAAAATGGCTCTTGTTTTTGAAAAAAGCAGTTTTTTTTATATTTATATAAGGTATTTTTTATTTATATAGAAATAAGATGTAGCTACGAACATACCTGTATCAAACATGGGACCTTTTCACCTTTTGCTTGTATTCAAGCTTTGGGAGCATCCCTTTTCACCATCCAATAATAATCGGCTAACATGGCAGCCCTACATTTTGCTTCTGTATCTTTGTTCCATTGCTGCAAGGTCTTGATGGAAGAGCTCACCATGTTCATTGCGGATGGAACCACAGTTTGGCAGGAAGAAATCCTGGTGTGAGTGCAAGAAATGCATCTTCAATGGCATGTTGCACCCCAGTTTTTCAAAGGAAGTAATGAGATCTTCCACAAGCTGCCTGTAGATGCCGGCTTTAACATTTCCGAGAAAATCAGTCAACATTTTGAAAGGCTTTCCATGCTGATTTCTCAACATCATTAAAGACACATTCGAACTGTTCATCTTTGAAAAGTTGCCTTATTTGTGGACCAGTGAAAATGCATGCCTTAATCTTCTCTGTACTAAGTCTGGTAATTTCTCCTGCAAGTATGTGAATGCAGGACTGTTCATTTCCAAAGCCTTCATGAAATTTTTCATGAGCCACAGTTTTATGTGGAGTGGTGGAAGCAAAACTTTATTTGGATCTATCAGAGGTTCAAATGCTATGTTCTTCATTCCAGGTGTTAATGATTTTCGTTGAGC
The DNA here is from genome assembly GCF_048544385.1 of Mastigoproctus giganteus. Classification (NCBI taxonomy): domain Eukaryota; kingdom Metazoa; phylum Arthropoda; class Arachnida; order Uropygi; family Thelyphonidae; genus Mastigoproctus; species Mastigoproctus giganteus. The sequence continues at coordinate 143,198,723 of NC_143580.1, forward strand.
CCAACTCCTCTTCTAGTAGTGCATATCCCTTGCATGACAATTACACTCACAGAGAAAGCAGCAAAACTTAGTATAACCCTTTTATAGTTCTAATAAAATGGCAATTACCTCTAAATCACCACATATCTGCCACTCATATTTCAGATAGTGTACACCTAAGAGGATATTCTCCATGCGAATGTTTCTTTATTGTGGATGGTTTATGCAAAAGGTATTGAAGGTAGCATATTTCCATTGTGTAATAACACAGCCTTAAGGCTAATCTTAGAAGGGTCTATAATTTTTCCCAGGGGCTCACATCTGGTGAGATGGGCTTGGCACATCCAGGGTCCTGAGATGGATATCATCATTCTTCTCTTTCTTGGTGATTCTTCTTCCCTCTCTCTCTCTCTCTGGGAATTTTTTTTGGCCGGTGCAGCATAAGCCTCAGGCTTTTTTGCACCATACGGCTAATAATAATAATAATAATACAATACAATACAATTTTATTTATCAAGAGAATTCGTATTTCCATATTTCCATTGCGTAAAAACACAGCATATTTCCATTGTGTAATAACACAGCCTTAAGGCTAATCTTAGAAGGGTCTATAATTTCCCCCAGGGGCTCACATCTGGTGAGATGGGCTTGACACATCCAGGGTTCTGAGATGGATATCATCATTCTTCTCTTTCTTGGTGATTCCTCTCTCTCTCTCTCTCTCTCTCTCTCTCTCTCTCTCTCTCTCAGGGAATTTTTTTGGGCCGGTGCAGCATAAGCCTCAGGCTTTTTTGCACCATATGGCTAATAATAATAATAATACAATACAATACAATTTTATTTATCAAGAGAATTCGTTTACAATAAATGAACTTGTTAAGAAAGTAAATTTCTTGACAACAAGTTGTAATTCTTCCTTTACAACAGTTTTGTACAAATTTGTTATCTTACAGAAAAGACTATGAAGTCACTGCACATAGTATATTCCACACTGTAAACAGAGGTAGTAGTTTATCTGCATATCAATTCTAATCTACTGTGTCATTGAGTATCAAGAATTTTCTTATTAGGAATTTTAATTTTGGAGATGGGGTAACTTCTCCTGAGCCTGAAATCAATGCTAGCCAACAAGTTGTTTATTATATTCATTGTGTGCCTATCTCCAAATCTATTTAGTATCCTAGGGTGAGGCAAAGTAATTGCTTTTGGGTTCCTTAAATTTTGTGAGACATTTCTTTGCAGATCTGACTCTTCAAAAATAGTGTTAAGATATTTTTTAAGAATAGATTTAACTTCAGTTTTTGAACTGGATACAGTATTTTATGTTTCAACAAAAATTGCCTTCTCTTGTTCAGGTCATTCCAAGAGTTTGTTCCCATTAAAAGTTTCAGAATCCTATTCATTAAGTTGTTTATTGCCCTTATTTCTGTTTTATTTGCCCGTGCCCATATATTTACTAAATAATTGAATTGGGAGTCCACTAATGCATAAAATAAGGTAACTTTTGTTCTAAGATTTAACTTATTCTTAATGTAGTAGAAAAAGTACACATAAAATCTCATTTTTTTGTAAAAGTTTTCTACAGTCTAAGTTGGGCAATGTTATATGCATTGCCCAACTTAGACTGTAGTCAATCCATAACCCAAGGTAACAATGATAAACTTCTTCCACAGTCAGACATTTGCAATTCTTGAAATTCTGATCATGTAGGCAATCATGTTTGTGCAATTTGATAGAGGGTTGAATGTCCAAGGTTTGATGAGGAGGTCTTATTACCAAAAATTTTGTGTTTTCAAAAAAGTAAAAAAAAGTAAAGTGCAGCCATTATCAACCCACTGCAGGATGGAAGCCTCCTCAACAATTCATGCTGAGGGAAATGGACCATAATCTGCCACGCTGGTCCAGTGCAGGTTGGCAGATCGACCGTATTCAGCAGGCAGGGGCTTGAACCCCGGTCTACTCAAAGAGCGTGTGTTACTGCACTCCCGCTCCTGCCCACTCGGCTACGGAGGCCGTGTTTTCAAAGCTGAGTGCTAATTTATTATCGTGCAACCAAGTTTGTAAATCATTCACCATTTTTGTTAGGTTCTTTCCTATTGTATATAAGATTATATCATCTGCATAAATTTTTATAAAGGAGTTCTTAATTACTTCGAATATGTCATTTATATAGATGTTGAACATGATTGGCCCAGCACGAGTGCCCTGAGGTACTCCTCTCTTTACATTATAAGATTTTCCCTTTGTATTTTCTACTTCTACTGTTATTTTTCTCTTGGTTAAATAATTTGCTAGGAGTTGATTGAGTCTTCCTCTTATACCATATATCAGTAATTTCTGTTGCAATATTGGGATATCAATTAGGTCATATGCTTTGGTCAAATCTATAAATAAAATCAATATGAAGTTATTGTTGTTTAAATGTAAGTTTAGAGAGTCTACTAAGTTCTCTAATAATGTCTGTGTGCTCTTGCCCTTCTGATATGAGAATAGAGAGTTGTTTAACAGTCCATATTGATGTAAATATTTGCTTATATGGGAAAATATATAATTTTCTATTATCTTATTTAAAATTGAGTGTAAATATCTTATTTAAAATTATTGGTCTGTAATTGCAAAAGTCATCAGGTGGTCCCTTTTTATATATAGGAATTATCTTAAATGAGAGTAAATTTGTAGGATAGTTTCCCGACTCTAACATCTGTGCTATTAGCTCTACCAAGAGAACTGAGAACTGTTCTTTGTTTCTCTTTACCTCGGTTACTGTAATACATTCCAGTCCATAAGATTTCTTGTTCTTTAATTGTTCTATAATTTTAAGAATCTCAGTATAATGTGGAGCTAAGACTACACAAGAGTTCATTATCTGAGGAAGCCTATCTTGTTGAGTAAAGGAATCTTGGCAATAATGTATTAAATATCTGTTGAAATCTAATACAGCTTTGGCAAACCTATTTGCAACCTCATATTGTTTGTTTGCACCAGAAATCTGTTCTACTAGTGTTTTAATTTGGTTTCCCCTTGACTTTTTCTTCCTTGTACTTAACATGTTATTTTTAATGCTCCATTTATCCTTTTGTGTTATCTGCTTATCCATGAAAAGATGATTGTAATAAGTGTTTTTTTGCTTTTTTATCATACCTGTCACTTTATTTCTGAGTGTTTTATAATTGTGATAATGTTCTTTCTTTGATGGACAATTTCTATACTGCCTGAAATATTTATCCCTTTGTACCATTAGTTCTTCTATTTCTTTAGTCATCCAAGGTTTCCTAAGCTTAATCTTGCTACTCCCAGTGTTTGTGTTGTTGGCTGTGTGATTAACTTTTCTCTCTGTATTAAACCTCGAATTGTTTATAATTTGTATGATCTTATTTGAAAATACATTTACATTTGTTGTGTAAAATGCTTGCTCATGTATTAACATGTTTTCTATGTTCTGTTTCAATTTACCTGTTGATAAATAATTTTTCTTCGTAGCATTTGTTAATTTTATATCTTCATATGGATGTTGTTTTGAATACACATCTACTATTAGTATACATGTTCTGTGATCTGAAAGTTGATTTAATAGTATGTAGGAATTAGCATACTTCAACTTGATATTTGTAATTAGGTGGTCCAAACAAGAGCCGACTGTTCTATTACCCTCCATCCTTTGTTGCCTAGTTATTCCAAATAAGGTATGTTCAAATCCATAATTGTTTAAGATTCCAGAGTATCTGGGTATCACATTATCAGTTCCATCGGTTAGTAAATTAATATTAAAATCTCCTACTAGTATGGTCTTATCTGCTTGTATGTCGTCCCATTGCAAAATAATGTTTTCTAATTCTATTAGGAATCTGTTTATTGAATCTGATGGTGGCCTATAAAAAGCACAAATCATGAATGTGTTTTCTGGGTCTTCTCCTAATAATTTGACACAGCAGTTTTCACAAGACTTAAGTGGTAAACCTGTATTGCCCTAAAGCATGTTCTATAGTATATTATTATTCCTCCACCCCTTCTCAACTCTCAATATATAGACCTTATCATAATCTTGTATGTTATAATTGGAAATTTCATCACTTTTTATGTTAACCTCTGTTAAAACTATACATGAGATATATTCTTTCATTGCATTTATATATTGCAAGAAGTTAAACCAATTTTTTCTTAGTGACCTGATATTTAGAGATACCATAAAGAACTGTTTTTTTATCAATTATAAGAGCTTGAATATTTTGATTATTTATAAAATGTAAAGGTGAATTGAAAATCTGTGATTCCTCAAAAAGCATACCTGATGTCTTAATTTTACCTTAAATCTAGATTTCTGGAAATTTCAATTATTCACAATAAAAGAGTCTATTTTATAAACTGCAAATCCTTTGAACTCTGAATTTTAATGGCTCTTGAAGATTCATTCTTCTTCGCATAAATTTTGCCATGTTTTAGCCATAAAAATTTGTAACTTTGAGTTCTTATTAATTGTTTTGTTTCCCAAAACAAATAATAATAATAATAATTAGTTGCCATTCTTCAGGAACGTGCCTCATGTTCATTGCCACCATTAGACTATCAACGTCCTTACAAACAGTGAGTTCACCTTCTGTTTGATAGAATTTATCATAGTCTTTATATCGAGTACGAAATGTTGTCACTTTCACAGAATGATCTAGAAGATTCCACTGTTGAGCCTCAAGGCCAAAAGCTCCTTATTCTTCTGCAGTTCAAGGTCCCTGATGAGGTCATTAAGTTCACTTTCTATGATTTTATGTGGTTCAGAAGGATCAAAATTTGGACAAAATAGTGGATCCCTTGATGACAGCTGCTCTAATTCTTTGTGTATATCAAGTTAATGTTCATCAGAAGTCATCCAGACTATTCACACAATTACGGAGCATATTAATCTTACATGACACAAATACTGCTCAAAAAGTAGGAAACTCAAAGAGAACAACTGTTAACTGAGAACAAATCACCCAGTACCTAGCCATATTCGAAGATTACTGCCATAGAGTTGAAGACGCATTTGAGGCGACAACTTATCATGTGATGCAGAGTGAGGCGACGATTGAGGATCAAGTGATAAGAGTGTGGTGTTTATGAAACTGTGGTGTTGCCATGCATTTTGCTGAGAGTTGTAGTTGATAATGTAGAGTAACTCGCTAATATGAGACTCCAACTTCAATTCGAAAACAAGAGCCAGTCAACAAATTTTAATGTGATTTTTGTGTTCAGCAGGATAAATTTGTCAAGAGTGGGTATTTTTGTTTCAGAAACATTTTACGTGTTGACCAGTGTTATGCCAGCTACATAAGATATGAAATAAGAATGGTCTTATAAAAAAAAAAAAAAAAAAAAAATCAGTAAAAAGTAGATCCTCATTCTGGCTATTTTTGCATATTCCAAAACATAAGCATATATAAAAACTGTTAGAGGAGGTAGTATTCCAAAGCAGAACCGGTCCCAGGTCTATCAGCACCCTGTGCGAGATTTTTTGTTGTGCCCTCTCTGACTTGAAATTTACAGCAAATCAGTGAATTTTCAGGGCATTTTGCACCCTGTTGAGGAGAACTGCTTGATTGTGCCTTAAGCCAGCCCTGTTCCAAAGTATTTGACTTTGAAAAGATTAGAATGTAAATATTAAAAAAATATTGATGAATGATGTCTATCAACCATCCCTTACAATCATAGAGAAGGAAATCTAATCAAAAGAATTACAGAATTAAAGAGGTTGAAAACACTTAGAAATATGAGAGAAGCAAGGTGATGAAAGATATCATTAAGGGAAATATACAGAGAGAGAGCATTCAAGGTATTAAAAATAGAACACTAACAGAAACCATGGCTGAGACATAAGTAAAGCAAAATATATTTTCTAAACTTGTAGTATGTCAAATGAAACTAATGTAGAATTAAAAATTAGAAGACAAAAAAAACACACAAATGATCGTTTAAATAAGCTTCTTCCTCTCATTCCATTTCATTTTGAAAGGAAAACTATTTCATTGATAATTAAGTATTACTAGTAATACTGATTACACAGCTCAGATATTTAGTATAAAGATAAAAACTAATAATAACTAAAACCACTGTCAATATTATCAACTGTTGAGAATTTTAATTAATGTGAGTAACAAAAAATGTCAGAATTATATGAGTTAGCTGTGCATTTCATGATATACAGGAGTATAACTTGGAGTTAAGACAAGTTCCCAGAGTATGGTTGTTGACTATGAAAAAGCAGACAATACTAGGGATTCACAAGAAAACAACAAGAAAGCAAGAAACAAAAACAAATGTGCTGGAAACCAGAATGCAAACACTAAAGAGAGGCAGAATGAGAAACAACACTACAGGCAGGAAATTATTATTATTGTTGGCCATATGGTGCAAGGAAGCCTGAGACTCATGCTGCACCAGTCAAAATAAAAATTTCTGAATTACCCTGTGAGAGAGAGAGAGAGAGAGAGAGAGAGAGAGAGAGAGAGAGAGAGAGAGAGAGAGAGAGAGAGAGAGAGAGAGAGAGAGAGAGAGAGAGAGAGAAGTAGAAGGGAATCACCAAGAAGGCAAGAAAGAAGAATGATGATATTCAGCTCAGGATCCAATGTGTGCCAAGCCCATACCAAACAGATGTAAGCCCCTGGGGGTAATGATAGCATAAGGGAAATACAGTAGTGTGAATGATGTAGGGAAAACTGATCTGAATGATGTTTTGAAAATGGATACTGGATGCAAAAAAATAGGATATTGATGCCTACAGATATAAAGCACAAGAATATGACTTTTGACAGAACTGTGAACTCATTAAAATACAGGAAGGAATTCTGAGAGTAATATGACAATAAAATGGTTAGACAAACAGATTTTAAATAATGTGAGTAACAAAAAATGTCAGAATTATCAGAAGTAATTGTACATTTCATGCATACGACTTGGGGTTAAGACATATAAGTTCCCAGAGTATAGTTGCTGACTATGAAAAAGCAGACAATACAAGGAGCATGGAACTAATTGTTAAAGGCTGCCTCTCTCCTCACTGCTGGTTTTTATATATAATATTTTAAGTTTTTATCTTTATGCATGTTCAATTTTTAGTAATGTTATCCAAAAATTTTATTTATAAAATTGTTGCATGGTTTTAACATTAAATAGCTTGATCTGAAATTCTCTATTAATAATAAACTAAGTTTATTTGTATGGGTAGGTAAATGCTGTTCTTCTACTGGCTCTAATCACATGTAATTCTCCTCTATTTTTGACTAGCATAAGGTTTGAATCAACTTCAAAAAACTTTGAATCCACAATGCATTCTCCTATCATCAGCATTGACCATTTAAAATATAACGATAAATAATAACAAAATATTCAAAGAAAATCAAAGAAAATTTGATATAAAAAAGTAACACTTACAGGATCTAGAATATGACTTTGTATAAGTGGAATTGGAAACTGTTCTTTACCAAGCTTGATTCTTATTATATCATCTTCATGATTCCAGCTGATGAGTGCTGCAGATGTAACATAAGTGGCATTCACTATTCCAGAACCTGTACAATATTTTGTTTATTTAAAAATAATAGCAAAATTAGTGAAAACACTAGAGAACATTTTAATGCTGCAAATTAAATACACAAACATATGAATAAGCACACACGCACAAACAAACAAAAGGGTAGATAGAAAAGTGATATCTCTTACTGCACAACTTTTAGAGGAATAAAGACAAATGAAAAACAAAAAAAAAAAAATTTTTCGAATAAAAAAAAATTGTTTTAATTTCATATATCATTTTTCTATATATGCCTCATCTAACTCAATATATTTTGTCCAGCACTTAACAAAAAATAGATACATGAAAAGTTTTTGATACCATTTCACATAAAAGACTGCTGTACAAATCAGGGAAGTGAACATTATGGGTAAGTTACTGCTATGGCTAAAGGGATGGTTAGGAGGGAGAATACAGAGAGTGGTTACCAACAAACTCTCTGATTGGAGTAATTTATTCCCCAATGATTCACAGTTAGTCCTACTGCTGTTTTCACTATTTATTAATTATATTGATGAAGGCACATCAGGTTTAATGTTAAAGTTTGGAGATGGTATGAAGGGTGGCAGGATGGTTAACGATGGCAATTAGGGCATGCAACAAACAACATGGTCTAGAACAATTAGGTGGATGGGCTGAGAAGTGCCAATTGAAATTTAATATTGACAAATGCAGGGTACTACATATAGATAATAGTAACCCCAGATTAACATATCAATGGTATTTTACCACAATTAAGCTAATGAAGAAAGAAAAAGACCTGGGTGTAATGGGGCAGTCAGATAAGAAGTTCTCTAAGCAGTGAAGACAGGCTAGTAATGGGGTCAATGATATACAGGAATTTTGCTAGCAGGGATAAGGAGATGATTATCCTTTTGCAAAAGGAATGGTTAGGCTGCATCTTGATTACAGTACACAGATCAGAAGGCTTCATTTTAGGAAGAACATGGATCTGCTGGTATGGGTGCAGAGAAGGGCAGTGAGATTGATAAGAGAAACAAAAAGGTGCACTTAGCAAGAAAGGCTTCAATTCTGAAAATTGCAGTGCTTGGAGACTAGGCACCTGAGAGAAGATCTGATTAAGATGTTTAAGCTTTGAATACATTGAGCTTACTCAATCCATTCAAAGCCTAAACTGATAAAATCTTTTCTCTTGCTTAGACTAAACACATATGAGGAGCATAAATATTCAAATTGAGGAATGGATGGCTGGAGGATAGATGTGCAGAAATTTGCATTCAGCCAGCAGCGATTTGATTGTTGAAACAAATTCCATCTGGTTTAACTGGGTAATTTCAATAAATTCAAGGAAGTAGACAAATTATTAGAGGGGGATGGAAAGGTAATGGAAATGCTTTTTTGACTAATGCATAAAAGCTTGATTTTGTGTCTTTTCCACTAATAATATTAATAAGCTTTTGTATGCCATTCAAGTAAAATTCTTTAGAGACATGACATAGTGTAAAAAAACATTATGGAAATCCTAGTCTCGAAACTTTATTAGACATGTTGGGCAGACAACTTGTGTAGTCAAAACCCGCTAATTTTCGTAAAATCAGACAAATGCTAATTTATTGCGATTATTTCTTGTAGAGGAAATGTGTTCTCATTTTGAAATTTTAAAATCAACTTTGTGAATTTTAACCAAATAGGATAGTATAAGCTATTAAGAAGTATTTTTGGATTAGAAATATTATATTATTATTACTGGCTATATGGTGCAAGGAAGCCAGAGGCTTATGCTGCACCAGCCAAAAAAAAAAAAATTCCTTGAGTTACAGAGAGAGAGAGAGAGAGAGAGAGAGAGAGAGAGAGAGAGAGAGAGAGAGAGAGAGTGTGTGTGTGTGTGTGTGTGTGTCAAAAGTAGAAGGGAATCATCAAGAAAGAGAAGAAGGATGATATCCAGCTCAGGAACCTGGGTATGCCAAGCCCATACTCACCAGATGTCAGCTGCTGGGGTCATTTTAAGGCAGAAATTCTCTTACCTGAGATTTTTTCTTCAGGAATGGTTGCATCCGGGTGAGATGTAATTAGAATATTGAAATGAAATAAACCTAGTAAGAGGATGAAGGAATAAAAGCAAGCTTTGATCCTAAATTCATGCATGGGGAAATTAGCATTAGTAGAGGCACATGATGCAAGAAAGCAAGCTTATACAGCATCAGATCAAAAAAAAAAAAAAAACCCCTTCCAATTTTTGTCTAGTTCTGCCATGAATTTATTTAAGCTATCAACTTCCACAACAACAGATGGAAGTTTGTTCCAGCAATCAATGACCTGCTGGCTAAAGGCAAACTTCCGCACATCTATTCTACAACTGTCTTTCCTCAGTTTGGATCTATGCCCCCTCAGGTTTGTAATATGCACAAGAGGAAGAATCCCATCCGCATTGAGCCTGTTCAATCCATTCAAGGTCTTATACACCTCAATCAGATAGCTTCGCAGGTGCCTAGTCTTCATAAGCTGCAATTTGCAGAACTTATGCCCTTTTTCATAAGAACACCTATTTGTTCCCTTCACCAGTCTTGTCGACCTTCTCTGTACTCATTCCAGAAACTCTACATCATTCCTAAAATGAGGCTTCCACACCTGTATACAGCTCTCAGGGTGTGGCCTGACCATTGCCTTATACAAGGGGATAATGACCTCCTTATCCCTGCTCGCAAAATTCCTGTATATCATTAATAAGATCCCATGACCTTCTCTGGCAGCCTGTCTGTACTGCTCACAAAACTTCATATCTAACTGCACAATTACTCTGGGGTCTCTTTCATTCTCCACTATCCTGAGTGTAAAACCACCCATTTGGTACATTTCTCTGGGGTTACTGCAACCCTTATGCAGTACTTTGCATTTTTCAATGTTAAACTTCATTTGCCACTTCTCAGCCCATCTCCCAACTTTTCCAGATCCTGTTGCAGCAGCAGCATACTGTCATTACTGTTATTAACAACCCTGCCAAACTTTGTATCAATTAAGCTTGATATAAATTCATCAATATCATTGATAAATATACAAAACAACAATGGGCCCAACACTGAACTCTGAGGGGCACCACTAATAACAGTAGTCAATACAGAGCAGTATCCTTTGATTATCACTTTCTTTCTTCTCCCACTCAACCATCCTTTTATCCATTGTAGCAACTTGCCCTTAATGCCATACTGCTCCAATTTGTACTAGTCTTCCATGTGCAACAGTATTGAAAGCTTTCCTGAAATCCAAGTATATGATATCAAAATTATTTTTTGCGTCCAGTTCCTTTGTGCCCATGTCATAGTATTCAATAAAACTGGTCAGAAAAGACTTCCCTTTGACAAACCCATGCTGTGTGTGAATTATTACTGATGTTTTGTCTAGATGATCCTGCAATGCTTCTTTAACCAGTGATTCCATTATTTTCCCTGGAACAGAAGTCAAAGTAACTGGTCTGTAATTACTCATGTCACCCTTAGATCCCCCTTTGTGAATTGGGGATATATTTGCACATCTTCAGTCTGTGGGGACTTCTCCTGTCCAAGGATGCTATCATAATTATGGCTAATAGTTTTCTTACTTTCTTTGCCACCTCCTTTAATATAACTGGATAGATCCAATCTATCCCAAGTGCATTTCTTAAGTTTAACTTCAACAATTTCTCCTCCATTTTGCTCTTTGTTATTTCAAAATCATTTAACTCCCTGTTAGAGTCTGATAAACATCTGGCCCTCTCCTCTTTGAATAACTACTTGTGTGAATGTAGATGCAAAATACTCATTTAGCTTGGCAGCTATCTGAGAATGATCATCTACAGTCAAAACATTGATATCAAGAGTTTATATAAGCAAAGAAGTCTTTGCTGCTTTTCTTTGCATCCTTTGCCAAAGATTTTTCATAATTTGGCTTCACTTGCCTGACCTCCTTTGTGTCTTTATTACAGACTAGCTTGTATTTACCATAGGTGTCTGTGTTGCTTGACACTTATGTGCATCCCATGCATTTTTCTTCTGTGACACAAGTCTCATTAGTTCATCTGACATCCATTTGAGCCTAAACCTAGAGCAGTATTTCTTAGTTGGAATGCTTCCCATTTAGAAATTGCTGTTGGTAACATCATCAGTTGGTCCCACTGTACAGAACTTAAAAAAGCTTTTTCCTAGAAATAAAAAGAGAAATGATTTCCTGACGCTTCAATGGAGGCTTTTCATTTATACCATATTCAAAGGGGAGCAAACACTTGTCACAGCCCATATTTATAGCCCGGGCACATCCATTGAGATGTGATCTGTTTGTCAATCTTATTGCTAGAGTCTCAGTGGTTTCTAACTTAAATTTTGAGTCTTGTTTGTCTATTACTATGGTGTTTAAGTCGTGTGTCCTGTGTCTAAGTGGTGAGCAACCAATTTGGAACTATTTTTTTTTCTGTCTGATCTATTTTTTATTTATCATTTGGAGTTACTTTTAAACTGCTTTTGTGCTTTAGAATTCTTGTATGTAACGATGTTCTCGTGCTGCCTTTATATATGCATTCGCAGTCTGGTTTGTTTGTTTTTTGAAATCTATTGTTTTTTTTGTTGTTAGTTGAATTTTTCAGGTATGCCCATAGTTTCTTGGGGCTGCTGAATGCTAAGTTTACTCCGGAATTTTTGAAAATTTTTTAAAAAGGTTGTTGGTACGTTTCAATACATGGGAGGCCTATCCATTGTTTTTTTAGCACTTCTCGTTTTGGGTTTTCTTTACTGTTTCTTTCGACAGTATTTAAGGCACCATTTTGGGTAACTACAGTTGGAGAATCTGTCCTTAACAATTTGATTTCATATTTGAGATCATCTTCTATAGATGAATACTTGAAAGTATTGTTGAACTGAGCTATTAGAATTGATTTTTTATGAGAGGAGGTTGTAGCTGTCAAAATGCAAATAATTTCCCTTATTTGTAGGTTGGTGATAAATTTTAGTGTTGATTTTGATGGCATCTCTTGTTAATGTTAAATTTAGGAAGTTCATCCTAATATCCACTTATGGAATCGCCCATTGGCAGTTCCATAAGTGAATATCTATCTGAATTTTCCCTCCTGGAAATAGAAAACCACATCATTTCCAAGTAGGCAAACCAGACGCCATAAATACAATCTTTCAGGAGTTGAATAATGTAGATGACTGGCTACAATTCACAACTGAAAATAAAGAAAACAACAGGATAAGTTTAACATTGACAAATGCAAAGTACTGCATATGGATAGCAGTAACCACAGAGTAACATACCAACTCTGTGGTTCTAAACTTAGGGTAGTGGAAAATTAAAAATGTGGCATATGTGACAAACACGCATGGTACTTGGTTTTATATGAAACATCCTTTGAGTTTCTTTTAGGTATTTTGATTTGTATATATTGATTACAAAATAAAACAATTTTTGCAGTGTAAATATTTTATTGTTCATTCAAAAATTTCCATAATTTCAGCTGGTAGACAAGATGGAATGGATTTATGAGTAAGAGACATTTATTTTGATTGCAATGTATCTAAATGTCTTGGGAAAACGGCGTTGATTGACGTACCTGATTTGTAGTTGAAATTGAGGGATTAGTGTTTAGAGTTAGATTGAACATTTCTTGCAGGAAAGTAATTAATGGTTTAATATCTTCCGATAGAAAATTAATGTTTAAATCTGGGATAACTTATTTACAGTGCCATTAGCAAGCCCATCGGTAACGTCCATTTTCGTAGTGATGATATACAGCTTTCCGATGACCAGTGGGAGCTCGTGGGGAAATCTGTCAGTGTTAATAAATGACATTTTATAGAGTTTCTGGCAAACATGCTTCTTGCTCCATGTTTGTGCAACCCAAGAAGATGTGTTGAGTGACTCGTTCCAATTTTTCCTCTGCTGCACTGAGGATTGTGTGGATGTACTTGTTCACAGAATTAATTCGTAAGTAGTCATATACCATTCAGGATTTTTCCCAAGTGAAGAAATGTGACTTGATAAGTTCTGCTAATTCAGCTCCATTACCGATTATGGTTGGCACAGATGAGAATTCAATGTTCGACTGGCACATAGTATTTCAGGTTGTGCCAGAGAGTGGAGCAAGTGATACGCTGCTTTATCTGTTTATAGACAGGGTTTGCACGAACAAGAGGCAGCTGAAATAAGTCCCCGATTAGGAACATGTGCTGCCTGCAGAAGCTCGTTTCGACATTTACAGTTACCTGTTTTAGCCTCATGTGCATTTGCAATAACAGTTGAAATGGTTGTATATTTCCATCAAGAGGCAAATCACAAATTTTTGCTACAACCAGTGGGCTGGCTAAGAATATCTGAATCGGTTCATGACTGGGGAGATAACAGACTCAAAATTACATGCATGAGTAGAATCTTTTGCTTGTTGTTGGCCATTCTCGTTAAGTTACAAAACTCCTCATTGGTCATTAAGTTTTTGCATTTCTTTGCATTTGTGCTAAGTCAGTTGAACATGGCGAGATTTAGATCCATATTCATCTTGCTCTCTGGATGATTGTAAAAGTCTCAAAGGAGTCTTCTTCTTGCAGTAACAAGGCTATGCAGATCATTACTGCATGCTTCATCAGTGTCACTGTCGTCATTATCTTGATACATTGCCATACAAATTTCCATCGTTTGTGAACATATGGGAAGCAGAAACCCCACAGTAACGTATCAACTCTGTGGTACTACACTAATAGTGGTATAGAATGAAAAGGACCTAGAGGTAATTATGCAGGCAGATATGAAGTTTTCTGAGCAGTGTAGACGGTCTGCAAGAGTAGCTCAAGGTGTCTTGTCAATGATATATAGGAATTTTTCTAGCAGGGATAAAGATGTCATTATCCCCTTGTATAAGGCGATGGTCTGCCACATTTTAAGGTCTGGAGGCCTCATTTTAAGAAAGATGTAGAGCTGTTGGAATGAGTACAGAGAAGGGCAACAAGATTAGCAAATGGAACAAAGGGTCGCTCTTATGAAGAAAGGCTTAAGTTTTGCAGATTACAGTGTTTGGAGACTAGGCACCTGCGAGGTGATCTGACTGAGGTGTATAAAGCCTTGAATTGATTAAGCATGCTCAATACTGACGGGATTCTTCTTCTTGCTCAGAATAATCACCTGAGAGGGCATAAATTCAAATATTGAGGAAAGACAGTTGTAGGATAGATGTGCAGAAGTTTGCCTTTAGCCAGCGGGTAGTTGATTGGTGGAACAGACTTCCATCCTTTGTTGTGGAAGTTGATAGCCTAAATAAATTTAAGGCTGAGCTGGACAGGTATTTGGAACAAAAGGAGAGGTGAAATCGGAGCATTTTTTTGGCTGATGTTGCATTAGCTTGCTTTCTTGCATCGCATGCCTCTACTAATGCTAATGTCCACGTCCAATTCATACAATTTACAGTGTTCTAGATTGAGCTCTTAATTGTTGCTGTGGACCTTGACATAAAATATTCCTGACAGTATCGCTGTTTCCTCATTGCAAAATGGGATGTACAGTGTCACGATCTCGTGCTTGTACTTGTTGAGATCCTGTTAGCACTGCATGTGTAATTTGTGACAAAGCATCCCAGAGTTACACGATCCAAGTGGTCTCCTTGTACAAGAACTCCCTGGCTTACGTAATACTCAACTTATCGAAATTCGACTTCATGTAAGTTTTTGCCGGCCGGTACAAATTTAAAAAATTCATGGAAACGTATTCTGAATCCTGTAGGAATAAATGGAGGTAACATGAAAATATTGTAATGTGAACCCACTAACACATTGTGTTTTTTTTTTTTTTTTTTTGTAATTCATTCCAAGTCCTTGTAAGTTGAAAAATTTCGCAATATTACTAAGCTATTTATCTCTCTCTCTCTAAAAGGTCATATTTATAATGGCAATTGCACTACCCTTTCGTCATTATCATACATTCCTGTTATAAGAATCAATTTTAAATGCATTTGTGATATTTTTTTAAAGCACATTTCTGGAGGTCACGACCAAAAAACAATAAAAATAATTTGCACTTTCCGATTTATTTGGCTTTTCTATTAGTGCATCTAATTATAAACGGGTGGTAAACTCGATCTTACTGCATTTGCGATATTACCGATAACTGCAATTTTGTGGGTTTTTATGCTAGTATGGTGAAATGTGTTCTCCTTCACAGGAATTTTAAATCATATAAAAAACAAATTTTCAGAAACTTCTCTTTGTTCCTATTTACGTATTACAATGATGAAGGGAAAGCGACCAGCGAAAACTGCAAGTGGTGGTAGTGCTAGGAAACAAAACAAAGTTGATTTAGAAATGAAGATGAAAATGATTAAGAAGTACGAAGCGGGACAAAGATTGTCATCTATCTGCAAGGGAATTAGGTCTTGCTGCTTCAACAGTGAATACTATTTTATAGGACAGTGCATGTATAAAAGAACATGTCAAAGGATCAATGCACTTAAGATCAACAGATCACAAAAGATCACAAAACAGCATTCAGGTGCTATGTCGAATATAATATGGATGAAAAATCGGATTCAGAAGCGAGTGCTCCAAGTCTAATGACCATTCAAGCAAAAGCAACAAGTATTTATAAAGATATTAAGGATAAGTACAGCAAACCCCAACCAAAGTTGCAATGAATGGTTTAATAGGTTCAAGTATCGGGCTGGTTTCCACGATGTTAAAGTATGCGTTGAAGTTGCCAGTGCCGATTCTGCAGCTGCAGAGAAATTCTGTGATGTGTTGGAAAAAATTATTTTTGAAGGTGGCTATTCAATGTAGCAAATTTTTAACATTGACGAGACTGCTCTGAATTGGAAAAAAATGCCGGATCGAACATACATTGGCAAAGAATAAAATATAATGCCAGGTTTCAAGGCATCAAAAGATAGGGCCACGCTCTTGCTTGGGGTTAATGCAGTGGGAGATTACAGATTAAAACCACTGCTTGTGTACCATTCTGGAAATTCTTGTGCATTTAAGGGCATCAATAAAGTCACCCTACCCGTGCATTTCCGATCGAACCAGAGAGCATGGAAAACAATATCTCTCTTTGAGGATTGATTTAAATGCCACTTCATTTCTGAGGCTGAAAAATATTGTAAAGACAAGGACATTCCTTTTATGATTTTGATTCTATCAGATAATGTTCCTGGACATTCTACGCATCTAGATGATTTCAATTCGAATGTGAGAGTCATATTTCTACCGCCAAACATGATTTCACTCATCCAACCTATGGATCATGGTGTTATTTCAAATTTAAAAGGATACTATTTACGCACAACTCAGGCATTGTCTGCATTAGACGATGAGAAAAATTTTATGTTGAGAGAATTTTGGAAATCTTACAATATTTACCACGCCAACTTAACATTAATAAGGCCTGGGCGGAAATTACTAAAAGTTGTTTAAATGGTGCATGGAAGAAAATATTCCCATAGCATGCAAAAGGCTACGAAAGATTTGAAAAAGACAAATCATATGAAGAGGTTACAGATAAGATTGTAAAGGTTGCAGAACTACTTCAGTTGGAGGTTGATGCCAAAGACGTAGAGGGGTTAATATAGGAAGAAGAGAAGGAATTATCTAATGAATAACATATTGACTTGCAGGCAGAAATAGTGAAAGAGAAAAATGCTGACAAAGCTCAAGATGAACCAAATGAGTAGCTGAGATGCTTCATCGCCAGAGAGATGGCAATCGTGAGGTTTGATATGCTTGCTTGCTACAAAGAAATCTCCAATGAAAAGAAAAAAACCGCTGTCCAGTCATCCATTAAAATGTTCTTTCATAAGGTTGAGTGGCCGATCCCTTCTAAATCTCCACAGCCCTCAACCTCTGCAGTGGCATACTTATCAGCTGAAGTCGTCGATTCTGGCAATGATGCTCGAGAGGTAAAACTTACTGACGTCACGCCTGTCTCCTCTCTTTTTTTGTAATTTTATAATTTTGAAATTTTTTTAAATTGCACGCTTTTGTAATTTTTCCTGCGCACGAGATAAAAAATTTAATAAATACAATAAATAATTCTATTTACATGTTCATCAAACATTTCTTTTTTGATTCGATCAATTCAGCGAGCACAGCTGTGATTGCTGCACAAGCATGGGGGAAATTACCCGGCTTACGTAGCGTTCCACGGAACGCAATCCTTACTTAAGTCAGGGAGTTCCTGTATTTGTCAAACCAATTCTCTTTCCATATGTTAAATGAATCCTTTGCAAGGTTCTCCTCGTTCCTCTCTTCATTGAACTTCCTAACTCTCTGTTGCTCGATCGGCCTAACAGTGGGAATATAAACTACCACCGTGGAGCTCTCTGACATGGGCTCATGTAGCAATTACCAGGCAGCTTCTTGACACTGTTGAGATGCCGATGGGTAGTTTTCTTGTGATTTTGACAATGTTGAACTCTGGGTGCTTGTTCTTGTCCATCGCTGTAAATTCCCAATCCCTCGGTTCCTCTTGTTCACATATTCAATGACATATGCAGTGCAAGAGTATTCCTCCTTAATGAATTAGATGTTGGTGTTTGATTTCAAAATGTTACAAACGAACAGGTTGTAATGGATTGTGTCACTTCTCACTCAGTTGGCATTTGAGAAATTCCTTGGGCCGATTTATGCTAGGTCTGAGCACATCCAAGTAACAGTCATAGGAGTTTACATCGTTCACCCTGAAGAAAGCACCAATGTCATCGTAATTGTTATCCTCTAGATTTTGTCACATTTTCTTGTAGTGAGTAGTGTATTTTACTTTGCACCTGTCTGTCTTAGGCATGGGCACTAATAGAGTAGTCAATCAACAAGGCATGAATAGTGCTTCAAATTAACATGTCTGTTGTTTAACCAGTGTTATTTTCTTGTAACACGTATATGTATGTTTGTGAGTTTGAAGCTTGATGCTCCGTGAAGCCTCACTGGCAGAGACAGACAATAACTCATTGATAATTGTGATGGTGTCTTCTTTGTTCTCACCAAAAGGGTCTTTTTGGGAGCGTTATTTAGCTACAGCAAACTGTGCATGTGTGGACTACCATGATGTTGAAATTCTACGCACTTGAAAAAGTTGACCACGTAAAATTTACCAAATGGGCTATGACGTTTCAACTGCAAATAATATCCACAATCTTCTTGAAGTATATCACACAAATTACAGCATTTTTGTTCACTAGTGATCCCTTCTGCACTAAGTCCATGTCACTAGCATTGTCCTCACTGATATCATGCCTGTTATTCTGTAACTTGTACGATAGCTGAAGCAAGCATGGCCAACCAATTTTATTGGCAGAGTCAAGAACACTGTAAATTTACCGAGGTGTCTAATCATAGTGAATAGATCATGCCTACATTGAGTCAAGCCCAGTAGTAGGTGGAGTTTGGAATTGCCCTTAGGAAGGCAAACTGTTTTTGATGCAGCTGTTAATGTTTTCTTTGGATTGAACTTGCTCGTGGGTCAGTTTAGTATCTTTATATATGTATTTGAAAGCCACCACCAAAGAGTTTCTTGTTCCCAATCTCATTATCTTCATTGCTACATAAAGGAGGTGATATGGAGTAACATCATGTTGTCAGATCATTTGAGTTCACTTGTTGCCATCATGAATGGAGTCACAAGTAAATTCTCTCTGAATGTTCTGAATTGTCCAAGAGAAATGCTGGGAAAGGGCAGTTCCTCTGTGTGCTCGTCAAACAATAAGTCTGCGGTAAGTAAGTATCAAATGTTTCAAACTGAACTTGGCCTGTTATAACGTAAGATCACTCATCGGTGAAGACAGAATATTAGAGCTGGAAAAGGAATTAGAAAATGTGAATTGGAATATCATCGGTTTGGCTGAAACAAGAAGAAGAAATGAATCACTTATAAGTTTATCAAGTGGAAATTTGCTGTACACCAATGGAAACAGTGAAAGGAGTGAAGGTGGAGCTGGGTTTCTGGTCCATAAAGATGTTAAAAACAACATTTTGGAATTCAAAAGTACATCACAAAGGGTGTCAAGACTAATACTCAAGATTTCTAAGAGGTATAAGCTAAAGGTTATAATGATTTATGCACCAACAACGAGCCATGATGATGAAGAGGTTGAAGAAATGTACACCGAAATTGAGAGTCTTCTAGATGAGCAGAAAACCCACTACACTATTATTATGGGGGACTTCAATGCTAAGGTTGGAAAAAGGCAAAACAGTGCAGAAAGAGGAACTATAGGAAATTTTGGAATAGGTGAAAGAAATAAAAGAGGTGAAAGACTTGTGGAATTTGCAGAATCTCAAGGACTGTCAGTAATGAACACTTTTTTTCCAAGAAAAGGGTGAACAGAAAGTGGGCATGGATGAGTCCAAACAGATTAACAACTAATGAAATCGACTTCATCCTCACTAACAGAAGTTATATTATGAATGTTACCATCCTGAACAAGGTAAATGTTGGAAGTGATCAGAGAATGGTAAGATGTACACTTAATATTAGCATTAGCATTAGTAGAGGCATTTGATGCAAGAAAGCAAGCTTATGCAGCATCAGCCAAAAAAAAAGTAACATATATAAATAAAAATAACCACTTCCACTTCACCCCTCTGTTCGTTCGAAATACCTGTCCAGCTGAGCCTTAAACTTAGCATTAGTAGAGGCATTTGATGCAAGAAAGCAAGCTTATGCAGCATCAGCAAAAAAAAAAAAAAAAAAAAACCCACTTCCACTTCACCCCTCTGTTCGTTCAAAATACCTGTCCAGCTGAGCCTTAAACTTATTTAGGCTATCAACCTCCACCACAAGGGATGGAAGTCTGTTCCACCAACCAACCACCCGCTGGCTAAAGGCAAATTTCCGCACGTCTATCCTACATCTGTCTTTCCTCAATTTGAATTTATGCCCTCTCAGGTGATTTTTCTGAGCTAGAGGAAGAATCCCATCAGCATTGAGCATGCTTAAACCATTCAAGGCTTTATACACCTCTATCAGATCACCTCGCTGGTGCCTAGTCTCCAGACACTGTAATTTGCAAAACTTAAGCCTTTCTTCGTAAGAGCACCCCTTTGTTCCATTCACTAATCTTGTTGCCCTTCTCTGTACTCGTTCCAGCAGCTCTACATCCTTCTTGAAATGAGGCCTCCAGACCTGTATACAGTACTCTAGGTGTGGCCTGACCATTGCCTTATACAATGGAATAATCACCTCCTTATCCCTGCTGGAAAAATTCCTGTATATCATTGACAATACTCCATGAGCTACTCTTGCAGCCCGTCTGCACTGCTCAGAGAACTTCATATCTGCCTGCACAATCACCCCCAAGTCCCTTTCATTCTCTACCACTGTCAGTGTAGTACCACAGAGTTAGCATTAGCATTAGCAGAGGCATATGATGCAAGAAAGCAAGCTTATTCAGCATCAGCCAAAAAAAAAAAAAAAAAAAAAAACCACTCCCATTTCACCCCTCCATTCGTTCGAAATACCTGTCCAGTTGAGCTTTAAATTTGTTTAGGCTATCAACTTCAACAACGAGTGATGGAAGTCGGTTCCACCAACCAACCACCCGCTGGCCAAAGGCAAATTTCCGCACATCTATCCGACATCCGTCCTTCCTCAATTTGAATTTATGCCCTCTGAGGTGATTATTCTGAGAAAGATGAAGAATCCCATTGGCATTGAGCATGCTCAAACCATTCAAAGCCTTATATACCTCTATCAGATCACCTCGCCGGTGCCTAGTCTCCAAACTCTGTAATTTGCAAAACTTAAGCCTTTCTTCGTAAGAGCAACCCTTTGTTCCATTTACTAATCTTGTTGCCCTTCTCTGTACCCGTTCCAGCAGCTCTACATCCTTCTTGAAATGAGGCCTCCAGACCTGTATACAGTACTCAAGATGTGGCCTTACCATTGCCTTATACAAGGGAATAATCACCTCCTTATCCCTGCTAGAAAAATTCCTGTATACCATTGACAAGACACCATGAGCTACTCTTGCAGCTCGTCTGCACTGCTCAGAGAACTTCATATCTGCCTGCACAATTACCCCCAGGTCCTTTTCATTCTCCACCACTGTTAGTGTAGTACCGCAGAGTTGATACGTTGCTCTGGGGTTACTGTTTCCCATATGCAGCACTTTACATTTGTTGATGTTAAACCTCATTTGCCACCTCTCAGCCCATCTGTTCAACTTTTCCAGATCCTGTTGCAGCAGCATAGCGTCAGTATTGTCCTTAACAACCCTGCCAACCTTTGTATCATCTGCAAACTTGGACATTAAACTTGATATCCCATCATCAATATAGATGTATATATAGATGTAGGAAATATAGATGTATATAGATGTAGATATAGATAGATCTAATATAGATGTAGGAAAGAGAAGGAAAAAAACTGACTCGAGTAAATAATACAAAGGTCTTTGAGATAACAGAGGAGGAGAAAAAGCAGTATGTACTGGAACTTAAGAACAAGTTTGAGCTTCTGCAGACTGCTCAGGACCAAGATATCGACGAGGAATACTACAACTTTCTGAAAGTGATAAAGCCCAAGAAACCTATAGGAAAAAGAAATCCAAAGAAGAAAAAATTAGTCAAGAAACACTTGTCACGATGAACCGAAGACGACAAATGAAGAGCAAGCAAAACACTGACAGGGAGAAAATTGAGTATACTGAGTTATGCAAAGCCATTAGAAAGAGACTCAGAGGGGACATAAGAAGATTTAACACAAACACAAGAAAAGTAGAACAAACATTAAGGGAAAACAAATGATTTAAATCAGTAGCCATGAGCAGTAATACAGAAAGACAAATGATACTGAAACTGAAGAATAGCGATGGTGTACTTATAAACAGCAGAGAAGGCAATATTCGAATAGCAGAAGACTACTATAGAGAATTATACAAGGAGCGAGGGAATGATGCCAGCAGTGGGGAAGATGGATTGCAAAGTAGCAACACATACAACATACCCGATATTCTTCCTGATGAGGTAGAACATGCATTGAAGAAAATGAAGAATCAGAAAGCCCCGGGGGAAGATGAAGTTACTGTAGAGTTGTTAAAATTGGGAGGAAGAGACATAACACAAAAACTGGCAAGGCTCTTCACAAAGTGCATTAGAAAAGGTGTGACACCTAAGCAGTGGAATAATGCAATCATAGTTTTGCTGCATAAGAAAGGAGATAAATCAGAAATTGGAAATTATAGACTAATTAGCTTGTTATCCCACATCTATAAGTTGTTCATAAGGGTCATTACTAATAGATTAGAAAGAATACTTGATGAGAATCAACCGAAAGAGCAAGCTGGCTTTAGGACAGGATTCTCAACTATGGATCACCTTCACGTAACATTACAGCTAATGGAGAAAGCAAATGAATATAAAACATCATTATGCCTGGCATTTGTGGATTATGAAAAGGCATTTGACTCCATACAGCATAACGCAATGTTTCGGGCACTGGAAAGACAAGGCATAGATACCCCATATATTATGATTTTGAAGAAAATATATGAGAGTGCTACCTCCTTTATTAGACTAGACAAAGACAGTAGGAAATTTAAAATCGAGAAAGGAGTTCAACAAGGAGACAAAATATCTCTGAAGCTGTTTACTGCTGCCCTTGGGGAAGCTTTCAGAAGATTAGACTGGTCGCAGAAAGGAGTCAATGTGAACGGAGAGTACCTAAACCATTTACGATTTGCAGATGACATTGTGGTCATAAGCCACGATCCCAAAGAATTAGAGGAAAATCTTGATCAGTTATGCACAGTTAGTAAGGATTTTGGACTAAAGATGAATATGGCTAAGACAAAAGTAATGATGAACAAGTATGCCACAGAAAGGGAAATAATGATTGAAGGAGCAGTAATTGAAAAGGTGGAGTCATATACTTATCTGGGACAAGTTATTAGCTGTAATAATGAAAAATGGCTGGAAGTCAAGAGAAGAATAAATTTTGGATGGATAGCATTCAGGAAATATAGTAACATACTGAAGAGCTATATCCCAATTTGCCTGAAATGTAAAATAATGAACCAATGTATACTTCCCCACCATGACTTATGGAAGTGAAACTTGGGCACTCACCAAAAGAATGGAAGAGAAGCTGAGAACTACACAGCGAAGAATGGAACGAATTATATTGGGAATCAGACTGTTAGATAAGAAGAGAAACACATGGATTAGGCAGCAAACTCAAGTAAAGGACATTCTTATCAAAACAAAAGAACTAAAATGGTCTTGGGCAGGACACATAGCTTGAAGACGTGATGACAGATGGACTAAGAAAATAACAGCTTTTTCTTCTAGCCCCAAGAGGAGCTAGAAGAAAACCTGGAAGACAAAGGAGGAGATGGATAGATGAAATTCATGAGAAATTCACGTTCCTTCAAAACAGAAGGAACTGGAAAGTTGCTGGAGAGGCCATCCTGCAGTGGATTGAAAATGGCTGATGATGATGAAGTTAGTTTCTCTTGCAACAATTCTAAGATATTTATCGTCGCTCCACAACAATGTTTGCTGTTGGGCAATGAGACTTTCCTCGATTGCAACTGCCTTTCTTATGTTGTCTTTAGACGAATTAATTTCCACATGGCTGTCATAAAAGAATGACTGATTTATCATGACTTGATACAATCAATAGAGAGGCATGTTTACTAAATATTGAAGCCATGCTTTAACCACTTGCTTTCTTATTAACCTGAACAAATAGCTGGACTTGTGTATTTTCCATGTGCTTACAAGTACATGGAAAATAGGTACACATGCAGTTTTTTGTTTTATTTTATTTATTTTTTGTTTTAATGTGTTTTCCTATTTGACGAAATCCAAATGAATGACGTTTCAATTTTGTAAATCGGTTCACTGGAGCTCGAGATATTGTAGGTCATGAAAAATGCATCACATTCTCTAATCACACTACTAGTGAGTGCTCGGCACAGACTAGTGGTGGGAGCATGGGAAATGCCTCTGGCAGAAGCCACAGATGACGTCACTTCCATGACGCATTTTTCAGGACTGATCAGATTTATTTGGTTGAAGGTATTCCCAAGGAATTTTTTTTTGCTAGCAGGGATAGGGTGGTAATTATTCCATTGTATAAGGCAATGGTCAGGCCACATCTTGAGTACTGCATACAAGTCTGGAGGCCTCATTTTAGGAAGGAATTAGAGTTGTTAGAACGAGTGCAGAGAAGGGCAACAAGATTGGTGGGGAAAACAATGGGGGTGCATGTACCAAAAAAAGGCTTCAGTTCTGCAAACTGCAGTGTCTGGAGAATAGGCACCTGCGAGGTTTGACTGAGGTGTTTAAGGCTTTGAATGGATTGAGCATGCTGAATGCTAATGGGATTCTTCCTCTTACTCAGACTACACACAAAGAGTGGTCAAAAATTGAAATTGGGGAAGAACAGATATGCAGAAGTCTGCCTTTAGTCAAGGGTGGTTGATTTTTGGAACAAACTTCCATCTGTTGTGGAAGAACTAGAGAAATTATTTGAGAAAATGAATAGGTGAAATGAGAAGTGTCCTTCTTCTTCTGGCTGATGCTGTATAAACTTGCCTTTTTTCATCATTTACCACTATTAATGCTAACCCTTCATATAACACAGTCAATATTACTGGACCTTAAGCTTCTAAAATTCTTAAACTGATCTCTATGCTGGTGATTCTGTGCCACATATAATTTTACATTACAAGAATGCAAATTGAGATTATCTGCATGATTTCTATTCCTGATTTCCATGGCTGAATTAATGTTCTAATTCTTCCAGTCTCAATGTTTTCCAGGATCACATGAAAGAAATTATTCTTATAAGGATGAAATCCTTTATTCTACATTCCTTTCTAAATATCATCCTTTATTTAAACCTTTATTTTTAAAAAATGTGCTTAGGTAAAGATCATAATGTAGCATATCACGACTGGCTCAAATCCAAATCTCCAACTTCATTTTCTGCTTATAATAAAGCTCATAACAATTGTAAAAGTTATTACTCAATCTTCGAGAGGTTAAGAATTGCCCCAGGGGGCTCACATCCGGTGAGTATAGGCTTGGCACACCCAGGGTCCTGAGTTGGATATCATCATTCTTCCCTTTCTTGGTGATTCCCCTTCAACTTCTGACACTCTCTCTCTCTCTCTCTCTCTCTCTCTCTCTCTCTCTCTCTCTCTCTCTCTCTCTCTCTCTCTGTCTCTCTCTCAGGATAACTCAGAATTTGTTTTTGGCTGGTGCAGTGTAAGCCTCGAGCTTCTTAGCACCCAGGGCCATGCCAACTCTGTGTTCGAGTGTGCGACAAACACGGGTGGCCAAATCCAAGGGCGGCTGAAATGACATATAATCTAAGCATAATTTGAATAAAGAAAATACAAATAAAGAAATTCTTGTCACAATAAACTTTTTAAAAATGATTAGATAGTGAACCTGTAACTTTTTTGATTCTTCATTCATATATTAATAGTTGTTGAAAGCCCATTATACAGTATTACCTCGTTTAATGATAGGGATGCATTCGCTGAGACAATTGGATAAAATTTAGGGGAATTACTTGTTCGTACCTAGTCACCACCAACTAAAAACTTTTGTCAGTTCCCTCAAATGTACTGATACAGCAGATACTGGAAGTTTCTACGTGACTTGTAGCAGCATAATAAATACCAGGAGAGGATTATAAACTATAATTTCTAGAACTACTTATATGTTTTAATAATATAACTTTATCACATAGTCCATAACGTACAACATTAATATTTATAGAACTTTTAGAATCAGTGATTTGGCATAGATATAGTATCACAAATAGCTTACACAAGAGTTTGATTCCCATTGTTGTTAGAATTGTTATTTGGTTTTTAGGAGCATTAGCAACTAAGGCAATATTGCACCGGGGATATGCGGTGGTCATGGGCTCGAACCCCAGTCTAATGCACTGTTGCTCCTGCCCACCTGGCTACGGAGGCGCCTTTGAATCCCCTAGGCTGGCAATAGAAAGTTAAATTTATTTTCTATTTTAATTACTCAGAATTTCAAACGTAATGTTCTAACTTAATACATATAAATTAAACTTGATAACAGATACAGAATTCATATAAAATAAACTTTGTAGTCTAGTTTGTAATCAAGTCACAAAGGAGGTTAGGCAAGTGAAGGGATTAAGAGAAATCTTTGGCAAAGGATACAAAGAAAACACAGCAAAGCAAAGTGGAGGAGAAATTGTTAAAGTTAAACAAAAGAATGGCACCTGGGGTGGATAGAATCTATTTAGTTATATTAAGGGAGGTGGCAAAGGAAGTAAGTAAACCCTTAGCCATAATTATGAGTGTATCCTTGGACTCAGGGCAAGTGAAGGCAGATTAGAAGTCCCCACAGACTGGAGTTGTACAACTGTATCTCCAATTCACAAAGGGGGATCAAAGGGGGATACGAGTAATTACAGACCTGTTAGTTTAACTTCTGTTCCTTCTGTAACTTCTGTTAATCCGGAATATTAAACTTCTGGTTCAAAATGTTTGCACAAAGCGGGATAATTCCTCCAACCCACAACTGCCGTTCGCAAGCTAAAAGCTGCCCATCGTGGCCCGAACACACGATCGATTTTTACAGTTTCCACATCAAGTTCTTCAGCAATCATCCTTAATTCGCACTAGTTTTTTGGAGACTGGTGATACAGTTTTTTTTTTTTTTTAAATTATTGCCTGTATGCCATTATATTTTAGAACATTTTGTACACAATGAAAGGCTCGACAAAGTTTCAAAATCTGCCAACATTTCATCTTCGTAAAGTTTATATAATATCTTAGTTGCCTCAATCCCACGCTCTACGTTGCTACTGTCACTAGTTCTTTGAATACAGTGCAAAATGTCGGAATCACACGAATATTCAGCTACTGTGACCATGTAAACACAGACAAGAGAAATTTACTGGAAGGCGTGGTTCACTCACTTCTCCGAAAAACATATGTCTGTTTGTCGGAGTAAAGGAGAACCACAACACAGGTTGACCAGAGGCTATAATCCGTGTCGAGAATCTTCTTAATCCTCTGACTGGCTATGGAAAGTATATTGACTAGCGTGACTTTTCGGTATGTGACTGCATAGGTTTTATGGACACCACTAACACTGTGAAACAGTAATCCCTTTCACCCTTAATTCACACTTTCTAATTAGCTAAATTGCTTAAAGGCCAGAGGTGAGAGCAATGCATACACAGTTGTCTCTCCTAATCCGTTCGTTATATATAAATTTTCTTCTTTCAACGGAAACTATTTTAAATGTAATTACCAAGGGGAATCAAAAAAATTGCTATAAAGAAGTTCGTTAAACAGAGGTCCGACTGTGCTTAAATCAAAAATGAAGCAATTTTAAAATACATAACCGATCGACTGCACCATTAAAATGCTGGGAATGGGGTCCCGCTCGCCCTACCGTAGTTTCGGTTCTGGATACTCAATAATTGCATTCAGGATTTCATTTGTAAAATAAATCTCAACAATGGGCTCGCAAATTTAAAAAAAAATTAAACATGGGCTCTCGCAAGCCCACTATAGCTCACCACTGCCTGGATACAATAGCATCTCAGGTTCTAACTTTAGAGAATTTTTTAATAGTATGACATCACAATCACACTTCCTGAAGTAAGCATGACTGCAACAATACAAATATTTGTCAGCAATTTATATTTTGACCTTGCATTTTCGTAACATTCCATTGTTAGGTGACCCGAACAGCTGTGTATGTTGTTTCAACTACAAGGTCGGTACTTCAATCAACGCTGTTTTCTAGCCATTTAGATACATTGAAATCACAGATGCACATCAATTACTTTAGTTATCATGAATGCATTGTATTTTGTCTTCCAGAAATTATAAAAATCTGTGAATGTTCAATAAAATATTTACAATACAAAAGCTCTTTTATTTCGTAATCAATATACAAATCAAAATACCTAAAAGAAATGCGAAGGATTCACATAACACCATTTACAGCACGTGCTCGACACACGCGCCACTTTTTTTATTCATCACTCTTTTTTTTTTAACAACTAAAGAAATATAATGGATACATTTTTTTTCACAATAAAATTTTAATATTGTGAATAAAAAATAACACGAAATAATTCCTATATCACAAAAAATTCTACAATATAAAAACAAATATTCATTAAAACAAACTCTTCTAGAAAAGGTACACAATAATCACAGATTACAAAAAAAAATATTATACAAATATTCAAGAAAAATTTATTCTAAAAATTTCCATACAGAATTTACTTCTTTTTTAATATTTGTTGTCGATCTTCTGCTTTGCTCAACAGCTGAGCAATGATTACAGAGGAATGATTTGACATAACGATCCAGATCAAATCGAAGCAATGGTTTTCCATTTAGATGTATGGTCATCATAATTTGCAATGTGTTTAATTATCAACATGATTCATTCATTTATACAATATTATTCATTACACTGAAAGCACTGCTAATCGCAGTGGTTTCAAAGATATTCTGGCTTTCTTAATTGAAGAGGGAATTTCACTCGATTTTAAAGATAAACTGTCTTTGACAAAATCTCTAAAATCATTAATTTTTATTTCATATTTTATCAGAAAACTTAAATTTCTTATTTGTTTTTCACCGTCTTGCCATGGAGATGAAAAGTCTTCCATATTCCATGATTCCAAGTAGCATATGTTTAAGATTTCTTTCAATTCATCATCGTCAATAGTATAATTATTTTCTTTATTTAATTTAAAATTACTCTGCTGCATTAATAACTTATCCTTAATAACGTGTCACAAGGTAATTTTTTAAATGTGTTCTCACTTTCAATTCCTTCAAATTCTTTCAACTTCAACATGGTCTCAATTTTAGCTTCATAATTTCCTTCAGAATTTTTCAAATTAGCGATAGCATCGATAGTTCGAACAATTAATTTATCTGCTTTTACCATAGTGATTCTGTAAAGCTTCTGAAAGGTAAGAGAGCTGCTGCAGGATGTCGATCATTAGTGCTAAATGGTTAAGAAATTCCAGATTGAAAAGTCGGCTTAATAATCCAGAATATTTAATTAACTTTCTGATTCAAAATGTTTGCACAAAGTGGCATAATTCCTCCAACCCTCAATTGCCGTCCATAAGCTACAAGCTGCCCATCGTGGCCCGAACACAAGACCGATCTTTACAGTTTCCAGATCAAGTTCTTTAGCAATCATCCTTAACTCGCCCTGGTTTTTTGGAGATAGGTGATAAAGTTGGTTTTTTTTTTTTTTTATAATTATTGCCTGTATGCCATTATATTTTGGAACATTTTCTTCACAGTGAAAGCCTCGACGCAGTTTCCAAATCTGCCAACATTTCATCTTCGGAAAGTTTACTTAATATCTTAGTTGCCTTATCACCCCCCCCCCCACCCTCTGCCTGATGTTGCTACTGTCACTAGTTCTTTGAATACTGTGCAAAATATCGGAATCACTCAGATATTCAGCTACTGTGACCATGTAAACATATACACGAGAAATTTACTGAAATGCGTGGATCACTCACTTCTCTGAAAAATATGACTTCTTGTTGGAGTAAAGGGGAACCTCAACACAGGTTAATTTGCGCTTTCTAATTACCTAAAGGCCAGAGGTGAGGACAATGCACACAAAGTTGTCTACTGTAATCCGCTTGTTCTACGGTAATTATTTTAAATGTTTCCATATAAACCAAGTGGAATTCAAAAAAATTCGCTATGAAGAAGTTCGTTAAACAGAGGTCCGACTGTAATTAACTCAAAAATGAAGCAATTTTAAAATACATAATTGGTCGATCGTGCCATTAAAATTACACTACCCTAAGTGTAGCGGAAAATGAAAAAGCTCTGGGGGAATTGCTGAATTACTGCTACCCATATGCAGAACTTGCATTTGTTGATGTTAAACTTCAACTGCCATTTCTAATTTTCCTAAATTTTGTTGCAGCAGCTAGCACATTATGGTCATTAACCACCCAGCCAACCTCTGTATCATCTGAAAACTCAGACATTAAGTCCAATATAAATATCTTTAATAAATACAGAAAACAAAAATGGGCCCAACACTTAATCCTGGGATACTCCAGTAGTAACATTACTCCATGAAGAGTAGTGCCCACTGATAACAAATCTGTCTTCTTCCACTGAACCATCCCTTTATCCATAGCACCACATTTTTGGTGCTATAGCACACCATAGCACCACCCCTAATACCACATTGTTGCAGTTTGGAGATCAGTCTCTTATGTGCAACAGTATCAAATCTTCCTGAAATCCAAGTATATGATATCAAAATTAATTTTTGCATCCAGTTCTTTGGTCACTGCATCATAATATACAATCAGATAAGTCAGAGAAGACTGCCCGTTAACAAATCCATGCTGTGACAGTAATATAATTGCATTCCTGTCTAAATGGTCCTGCATTACTTCTTTAACGTTACTACATTATTTTTCCTGAGACAGACAGTAAGCTAACAGGTCTGTAATTACTTATGTCACCTTTCGATCCTGCTTTATGATTTGGAGATACATTTTTACGTATTCAGTACATAGGGATTTTCCTGACTCTAAGAATGCTCTCATAATTATGGCTAAGGTTTACATTCCTCCTTAGCGGCCTCCCTTAATATAACTGGACAGATTCCATCCACTGCCCGTGGCGTTTTTTTTACATTTAGCTTCAACAATTTCAATTCCATTTTCCTTATGTTATCACAAAATCATTTAGCTCCCCGTTAGAGTTTGATAAACTTCTGGCTTCCCCTCCCCTAAAGAATTCTTAAAGTGTGAATGTGCATACAAAATACATATTCAATTTTCAGCAACCTGTACAGTGTCATCAACAGTTAAAACACTGATATCATCGGTCTAATTGTGACTCAACCACTTCCTTCTACCATTAATATAAGCATAGAAGTCTTTGTTGTTGTTCTTTGCATTCTTTGCAAGCGGCTTCTCATAATGTACCTCAGCTTGCCAAACTTTCTTTGTGACTTGACAACAAACAAAAATATATATACACCACAGGCTTCTGTATCACCTGATAATTTATAAAAATTCCATGCATTTTCTTCTCTGCCATGTGTCTCAATAGTTTAATTGACATCCATTTAGATCTGTAGAAAAGGCATGCAGAGACTGTTAGAGAGGAGAGTTTAATTAACCTAACTGCCCTCTTCTGAATGGAATCTAGGAGCCTGAGAGGGGGTTTTGGGGGCACCACCCCAGAAGTGGGAACAATATTCCATGGTAGGGCGGATTTGCAACTTGTACAGAGTGAACAGTTGTTTGGAAGAAAAGTAATGCCAAGAGCGTTACTTTTTAGATGCAGAGGCCCAATATTTGTAGTGAACTTGTGCCAAGAAAGATTAGAAGTCAGGGTAATCCCCAAAAGAGATATACCATTTTGGATAGAAATCGGAGTGTCACCAAAGATAAGCACAGGAGCAGAAGAATTCTTTTTGCAAGATATAAGACAAGACTGAGTTTTAGAAGGATTGAAATCAACAAAGTTGTCTTTACCCCACTGGAGAATTATCTTGAGACGGCATTTAAGGAATTGGTAGTGGATATATGAGAAGGGGCTTAGAAGGGAACAGGTATTCTGTGTGTTATCAGACACTCAGTCTAAAGCATTGATGGATCCAATATCTTTGTATTACAGATGATTTAGGTGAAGTCCGGTTGGCCCGGGTAAATAAAATCCACTCTCAACTTCGAGATGGTAAGCCCTGATATCAGACAGGATATCACCCTGTACGTCACTTAGGTGGCAACGAATGTGTAGAGTGGTTCTCTTAAACGCCTGGTCAGCGTGAAGAGGAAAAGACCAAACCCTCCAGCACATGACAGCACAACGAAACAAATGGCCCTCAGTTCACAGTGGCTTTCACTCCCCCTCTTACGACAGTGAGAGGATCAGAGTGGAAGCAGCGGGCGCTAAGAATTTCTGGATACGACAAGGCTGCCATGCACGGAAACTGAACTTGGCTTGATACAATGTAAGATCGCTCATCGGTGAAGACAGGATATCAGAGTTGGAAAAGGAATTAGAAAATGCGAATTGGAATATTAGCATTAGTAGAGGCATATGGTGCAAGAAAGCAAGCTTATGCACCATCAGCCAAAAAAAAAAAACAAAAAAAAAACTCCTATATCACCCCTCAGTTCGTTCGAAATACCTGTCCAGCTGAGCCTTAAATTTATTTAGGCTACCAAATTGCACAACAAGGGATGGAAGTTTGTCCCACCAACCAACTACTCGCTGGCTAAAGGCAAACTTCCACACATCTATCCTACATCCGTCTTTCCTTAATTTGAATTTATGCCCTCTCAGGTGATTATTCTGAGCAAGAGGAAGAATCCCATCGGCATTGAGCATGCTCAAACCTTTCAAGGCTTTATACACCTCTATCAGATCACTTCTCCGGTGCCTAGTTACCAGACACTGTAATTTACAAAACTTAAGCCTTTCTTCGTAAGAGCAACCCTTTGTTCCATTCACCAATCTTGTTGCCCTTCTTTGTACTCATTCCAGCAGCTCTACATCCTTCTTGAAATGAGGACTCCAGACCTGAATATAGTACTCAATGTGTGGCCTGACCATTGCCATATACAAGGGAATAGTCACCTCCTTATCCCTGCTAGAAAAATTCCTGTATATCACTGACAAGACACCATAAGCTACTCTTGGAGCTCGTCTGCACTGGTCAGAGAACTTCATATCTGACTGCACAATTACCGCCCAGGTCCTTTTCATTCTCTACCACTGTCAGTGCAGTACCACACAGTTGATACATTGCTCTGGGCGTTACTGTTTCCCATACGTAATACTTTACATTTGTCAATGTTAAACTTCATTTTCCATCTGCTCAACCTTTCCAGAACCTATTGCAGCAGCATAGCGTCAGTAGTGTCCTGAACAACCCTGCCAACCTTTGTATCGTCTGCAAACTTGGACATTAAGCTTGATATACCATCATCAATATCATTTATAAATACAGAAAACAACAATGGATCCAACACTGAACCCTGAGGTACTCCACTAACAACATTAGTCCATGATGAGCAATGTCCACTGATTACCACTCTCTGTCTTCTCCCCCTTAACCATCCCTTTATCCATAGCAGCAATTTGCCTCCAATGCCACATGGCTCCAATTTGTGCAGCAGTCTTCCATGTGCAACAGTATCAAAAGCCTTTCTAAGATCCAAATATATAATATAAAAGTTATTCCATGCATCCAGTTCTTTTGTAACTGCATCATAGTATCCAATCAAATTGGTCAGGCAAGACTTTCCCTTAACAAAACCATGCTGTGTCCGAGCTATAACTGAAGTCTTGTCTAGATGATCCTGAAGTGCTTCTTTAACCAGTGCCTCCATTAATTTTCCTCGAACAGAAGTTAAACTCACAGGTCTATAATTACTTGTGTCAGCCTTTGATCCTCCTTTGTGAATTGGGGTCACATTTGCACATCTCCAGTCTATGGGTACCTCCCATGAATCCAAAGAAGCTCTCTTAATTATGGCTAAGGGTTCGCTTACTTCCTTTGCTGCCTCCTTTAATATAACTGGATAGATCCCATCCACCCGGGTGCCTTTTTTATGTTTATCCTCAACAATTTCTCCTCCACTTTCCTCTCAGTTATTAAAAAATCATCTAGCTCACTGCCACAGTTTACTTCACTTCTGGCATTCTCCTTCCTGAATAACTCCTCATGTGTGAATGTAGATGCAAAATACTCGTTTAGTTTGTTAGCCACCTGAGCAGGATCCTCAACTGTTGAACCATCAATATCTAGTGGACCAATCTGATTCATCCCTTTCCTTCCAGAGTTTATATAGGTAAATAACTCTTTTCTGTTTCTCTTTGCATCCTTTGCCAAGGATTTCTCATAATCTGCCTTTACCTGCCTAATCTCCTTACTTCCAGACCAGCTTATATCTATTATAGGCTTCCATGTCAACCATTAATTTATATGTATCCCATGCATTTTTCTTCTCTGCCGTATGTCTGATTAGTTCATTTGACATCCATTTAGGCCTAAACCTTGAACATTATATCTTAGTTGGTATGTAAAGCCTAGTAGCTTCCAAGAAAAGTTCTTTAAATGCTTCCCATTTTGAATTTTCTGTTGTTAACATCATCAGTTGGTCCCACTGTATAGAATTTAAATACTGTCTCAGACCATTGTAGTCGCCTTTACGAAAGCAAAAACCTTTCCCTTTACCCCTGATGGTAGGTAACTACCATCAGGGGTTTTGTCAATGATATATAGGAATTTTGCTAGCAGGGAAAAGGATGTGATTATCCCTCTGTATAGGGCAATGGTTAGGCCACGCCTTGAGTACTGTGTACAGGTTTGGAGGCTTCATTTTAGGAAGGATCTAGATTCACTTGAGATTATACAGAGAAGGGCAACAAGATTGGTGAGGGGAATGAAGGGATCCTCTTACCAAGAGAGGCTTAAGTTCTGCAAATTGCAGTGGCTGGAGACTAGGCATCTGCACAGTGATCTGATTGAGGTATATAAGGCCTTGAATGGGTTGAGCATGCTGAATTCTGATGGGATCCTTCCACTTGTTCAGATTACGAACCTAAGAGGGTATAAATTCAAATTAAGAAAAGACAGATGTAGAATAGATGTGCGGAAATTTGCCTTTAGCAGCGGGTGGTTAATTGCTGGAACAAACTTCCATCTGTCGTTGTGGAAGTTGATAGGTTGAATAAATTTAAGGAGGAACTGGACAGGCATTTGGAGGGAATGGTGTGATTTTTTTTTTTTTTGGCTGATTCTGCATAAGCTTATACACATGCTTTCTTGCATCACATGCCACTACTACTACTACTACTGCTACTGCTACCTCATTGAGTAAATCCCACTTCAGCACACTGTGATCACTGCCACCTAGTGGTTCCTGTATCTGCAGATTCTTAATGCATGAAGAATCATTACTGATAATCAGATCAAGAGTATTACTCCTTCTCGTTGCCTCCCGAACATGTTAATGAAGAAAACAATCATTCAATAAATCCACAAAAGCCTTGCTAGTGTATGAGTGACCAGCCCACAAATTCCAGTCAATAACTGGAAAATCGAAATCCCCATTATAAGACTCTCTGATTTACTGGCCAACTCTCTTTCGCTGTACAGTTTCCTATTATACTCATCAGAGTCATTAGAAATGACTCTGATGAGTATATCTGAAATGAACCTTGGGGACACCAGCATTAGTGGATAAGTTTGAAGAAGAGAGCCGTCTACCATCACCCTCAGTGAGCGATCAGAGAGAAAACTAGATAACCAATTACAAAAAACAGTTTGCAAACCATAAGATAGTAGCTTGTTTAGAAGACCTTTATGCCAAACATGATCAAAAGCCTTTGAGATGTCAAGAGCAACTGCTTGTGTGTCACCAAACTTTTCCATTGAATTTGTCCATAAATGAGTAACATAAGCTAGAATATCGCCAGTGGATTATCACTGATGGAATCAATACTGGCGATCGTTGATCAGACGGAAGGTTTCTAGGTAGTTTAAGAGTTGGTGGTTAATTGATTTCTCCATTACTTTAGAAAAAGTAGAAGTAATTGCAATCCCTCCCATCCAATGATAATTGGATGGGAGGGATTTGTTACCCTTTTTAGGAACTGGCTTGATATGAGCAAATTTCCAAGCAGAAGGAAAAATAACCTTTGGAATAAGAAAGTGAAAAAAGGCAGCAAAGAACAGGAGTTAGTTCAGGAGTACAGGTTTTGAGAACAACTGGAGAAATACCATCAGGACCTGGAGCTTTCTTAGCATCAAGATTCTTCAAAACCCTTCTGACATCCTTTTATCAGAAGACCACAGGAGGCATTGAATGGAGTGTGCTAGGAATGGTGGGAGGTGTTTTACCAAGATCATTAATACGTGAGTTGGGAGAAAAATGGGATGCTAGCAGGTCAGCTTTATCCTTGTCCAAAGTGACAACAGAACCATCTGGTTTTGACAGAGATGGGTAAAAGTTGCGGCCAATAGCTTTGGCAAGAGACCAGAATGCTCGCTACCATTAGGGCAAGAAGCAAGTTTTCTACTCTTAGCCTGTTGAAAAACTAGTTTGAACTGAATAATAACTGCTTTACAATTGTTGCGAGCTTTGGCGTATGCAGAAAATGAAACTGAAGAATTGGAAACAGGCCAGTTACGATATGTAAAGTTCTTCTCTTGAACAGCCTTAGAACATTTATTGGAAAACCAAGGTTTAGATAAAGGATGAGATTTTAAAGTGGAGTGTGGAATAAAGGATTCCATTCCTACAAGAATAATTTCACTGACAAGATCTGAGCAAACGTTGACATTAGAAGTTTTGAGAAATCTGACCAAGGAAAAGAAATCTCGCAGGTATTCTTTGGCATTCTTGTAATGCCAAACAATATAAGGCTGGGAATAGCCATACAATAAAAGCTCCATTAGAGAAGAGACAATCACCAAGTTGTGATCTGAGGTGCTCAAAGGACCACCTACTTCGACCGTGTATTTTAGAAGGGTTGTTTGTGAGAAAAAGATCAAGTGTGTTGGCTGTATGGTTAGGATTGTCTTGTATTCTTGTAGGTAAATGAACAATCTGAGCAAGGTCATTAGTAATTGAAAAATCCTCAGAATTTTGACCAGCTGGGTTGGTGTGACTAGAAAACAGAAGCCAGCTGGAGTTGTGAACATTAAAATCACCAAGGAATATTACCTCACTGTTAGGTAAGATGGACTGGAGAAAGTCAAGTTGCAAAGAGGAAGTCAAAGAGCTCCAAGTGATTAGTGGATTGGGAGAATGGTAGAGACAACAGATGAATTTGACACAATTTGAAATAATGTTAATCCCCACATGGTGATAGCTGTATATCCCCATATAAATGTATATCCCCACGTGGTGATAGCTGTATTTTCTGGAATTTAAATAAATTTAAATATGCTCACAGTCTTAGAGATATTTATGTAGCTGAAGTTTATATTCACTTATCACAAGGATGCACAAGCATCCTTCTGACATCCACCAGCAAGCCACCCATGTGATAAAAATCAGAATCGATCTGATCGGCCAGTGAGAGCTGTATGCTGCACAACTGCACAAAGGATTGAATGCAAAAAAAAAGAAATGCACATACACAATTGTGTTCAAGACAACATGCAAAAATACATAGCTCAAATCGACATCCCTATGAAAAAGGTTCAGGTTGGTTGAAACAGGAAGGGCAAATATCAGGAGGCATATACTATGATTAACAAATGAGTAGTATAGCTAAAAGAATATTAATTTGAAAAACTTAAAGAATTCTGTAACAGAGAGGTTTAAAGCAGTGGTGAAAAAATATTGGTTGTTCCCAACAAGGCACTGCTTTTTTTGTTATATCTGTTTAATTTTGTTTTGTTACGATTGCTTACATTCCAACTGTGTGAGAACACTTAAGTTATTTCTATTTTAGCTAAAAAAGTAATATTTTATCATTCTCCATGTATCTCTCCCTGAATACAGTAATTTGTAAACTGAATCAATCTACATCTTTCTTTTCTGGAATTCATCCTCAATGTAAATTGGGGTTGAATTCCAGTAGATGAATTCCTAAAAGTAAACTGTAAAACTCAGCATTATTTTCCTTAAATGGTAGTTACCTTTTTCTTTGCTATGGTTTAACAGAAGACAGGTATTAATAGGCAATCCAAATACATCATTAGTTAAGAGTGGCAGGAGTGTACCAATAGGAGTTGGATAACTTCGCCGTAAAACCAATGTTGGTGAAAAAGCAGAGGGAGATCCCACATAATTTCCCCACTTCAATCCCTTAACTTCTTTCAATACACTCTGAAACAAAAATTACCTAAATTAAGTTTCTTATAAAAGAAAAGCTTCTAAATCTGAAATGCTAAAACCATGAATTGTTATGCATTTATATTTCAGCATTATTATTAGTAGTGGTATGCCAATCATTCAAAGATACATAAGTTGATGAAAACAGACAAAATAAAAATTTCCATATCATTTATGGAAGAATGTTTCAACAATCAATTATTTAGTGTCCTAACCAAAAATGAAAATCGAAACAGTATTTTTTATAGTAGCATGATGGTTATTTTGTCCTGCTACTCTAAAAAAGACAAGGCTTGAGGTGTGATTCCTGTTTCTTTATATATGATAATCTTTTGCATGTACAGGCATCCCCTGCTTAGTGCTCTTAACACATTTGCTGCATCGATGAATATAAGCATTAACAGTACCAAAGGTGTTGTGCTGTAATGCATATAAGGAAAATGACACAAGACTCAACGTACAGTAATGCACAGGGAGCAGTCACCCTTAAGAAGTCAATATACAAGAGGTATAAAAGTAAAGGCACATGAAATGACCTACTCAATTCTGTCAGCACACTGAATCAATTTTGGGCTATTAACATGATTTGTTTTTGTGTATAGCTTGATATATTTCCATGTGTTTTTTGCTTGTGCTGAGGTTAGTTGATGTACACAGAATAAACATTTGATAAAATTTTGAGTTCTGGTCTGATTTACAGCTTAGCCAAAAAGTAAGTGTTTGTTTTCAGCTATGAATTCCGGACTTTCTTTTCAATCACTGTTTATGAATTTTTGGAACGTTGGGGATTTTGGAAAGTTGTTATTTCTCAACAATCCAAAAATTACAGCAGATTGAATGGGATCTCTGAAATATGACAGCAAATGTGTTAATTGGGGCCATAAAACCAGAGCACTAAATGAATGCAGATTAACCCCTTCACTGCTGGCATCACCAATGAGCTTCAAGCACCAAATTCAAAAATTATGTATTGATTGACACAGACATTTTTTGGGGAAGACACAGACATTTTTTGGCTTTCTTCTCACTATGGCTGAATTAGTCAGTTGCTAGTGAAGGATGCTTGACAAAAATATCTGCTTTTTCTTACATAAAATTGGAAGAAAATGGTTCTTAAAGTCAGGTGGTTTTCCAACTTCAAGTGGATTAAAAATACAGTTTGATTTGTTAAGCATGGGAGATTTATCAATATGATATTATGCAGATAACTTTAATTGGTTTGGCGTGTCCACTGTTTCTGGCTGATTTTAAGGAACCATCTTTCTCTATAACAGTATTAAATATAGAAGAAACATTTAAACCTTTAAGTATAAACTTGGACATAAATGAAAAAGACCTAGATGTAAATGTGCAGTCAGATATGAAGTTCTCTGAGCACTGTGGAGAGGCCATCGGGTTTTGTCAATGATATAGAAGAATTTTGCTGGCAGGGATAAAGATGAGATTATACAACTGTATAAGGCAATGGTCGGGCCACATCTTGAGTACTGCATACAGTATAGAGGCCTCATTTAGGAAGGATGTAGAGCTGCTGGAACGAGTAGAGAGAAGGGCAATGAGATTGGTAGGGAAACAAAGGGATGCTCGTACCGAGAAAGGCTTCAGTTCTGCAAATTGCAGCAGCTGGTGACTAGGCACCTGCAAGGTGATCTGATTGATAATTGAGGTGTTGAAGATTAAATTCTCTGAGCAAGCTCAATCTTGGTCGGATTCTTCCTCTTGCTCAGAATATATGAGGGGGCATAAATTGAAATTGATGGATGGGAAGTGGTTTTTTTTTTTCTGATGGCTTTCTTGCATCATTTGCCACTACCAATGTCAAATTGCACAATAAAACATGGATGAAGTAGAAAATACGTTCAAGAAAACTTAAATAATTACTGAATTTTATATGTTTAGTGTTTATTATTACAAATTATTTACAATAACAACTTGTAATACTATTAATTTTCAGATCACTCAAACCATTAAATGTGGCATAAATCTAGTTGCCCTCACGAACCCAGTCTTTTTAGAATGTCCAATTTAGATGACAAGTTGGCGCTAATGATATTAAGAGTAGGAGACCGGCAGAATTACTTAACAAGTACAAGTCACTGTTGAAAAAAAAGGCGTGAATTAGGGTTCAATTTGAAAGTGTCTGCAATTCTGCCCAGACACGATAGGAGGGAGTATACGATGAGAGCCCTGTCGATCAATTCAGCCCTGGAAAGATTGTGCAAGGCTCAAGGGGTAGAATTTTTTCAGCCTGGTCTGTACTTGTTAACAGGAGAGACTGCTTCTACAGGGATGGGATACACTTAAATAGAAAGGGTGCAAGAATGTTTGCTGATGCTATTGAGGCAGTGTTAGGTGGGTCGGAAAACTGCTAGCTTGGGGGGATACAAGGACTAATAGATTAACAGTAGCCACTGGCAGAGGTGAAAGTGATTCTTGCACTGCTTCTATTGCAATGAGCCGCAGTCTGGAAAATAAGATGCAGTATATTTCAGAGACTGCTGGGAATCATTGGGGTACAAGTAAACACATGGGTTGTGTTAGGGTAGCTAAGAAAAAGAACAGGTGCATGTATACTTGTGTGTACACCAATGCTAGGAGTTTAGTAAATAAATTTGATGAATTTGAGGTATTGCTCAAAACATCAAAGGCAGATATTGTGGGGATTTCAGAGATGTGGTGTCACACAGATATAAGGAATGCAGAACTGGAATTTAGGGAGTACAATGTCTACAGAAGGGATAGACAGGATAGGAAGGGAGGAGGGGTTATGCTATTAGTTCAGAAAAACCAAGGAAGTGAAGCCAGTCGACATCGATGGACAGGGCAGTGTCGAGTCAGTTTGGTGTGACATAAGCATGGGTAAATCAAAATTGAGAGTAGGAGTGTGCTATAGGCCTAATGACTCTGATGAGTATAATAAGAAATTGTACAGGGAAATAGAGTGGGCCAGTAAATCAGAGAGTCTTATAATGGGGGATTTTAATTTCCCAGATATTGACTGGAATTTGGGGGCTGGTCACTCACACACTAACAAGGCTTTTGTGGATTTCTTGGATGATTGTTTTCTACATCAGCATGTTCGG
The DNA here is from genome assembly GCF_048544385.1 of Mastigoproctus giganteus. Lineage (NCBI taxonomy): Eukaryota > Metazoa > Arthropoda > Arachnida > Uropygi > Thelyphonidae > Mastigoproctus > Mastigoproctus giganteus. The sequence goes on from NC_143580.1 coordinate 143,240,114, forward strand.
GAGGCAACTAGAGGGAGTAATACTCTTGATTTGATTATCAAGTGATTCTTCATGCATTAAGAATCTGCAGGTAAATGAACCACTAGGTGGCAGTGATCACAGTGTACTGAAGTGGGATTTACTCAAAGAGGTAACTACCATTAGGGGTAAAGGGAAGGGTTATTGCTTTCGTAAAGGCAACTACGATGGACTAAGACAGTATTTAAATTATATACAGTGGGACCAACTGATGATATTACCAACATCAAATTCAAAACGGGAAGCATTCAAAGAATTATCTTGGAAACTACTATGCTTTACATACCAACTAAGAAATATTGTTCAAGGTTTAGGCCTAAGTGGATGTCAGATGAACTAATGAGACATATGGCAGAGAAGAAAAATGCATGGGATACATACAAATTAACACGTGACACAGAAGCCTATGATAGATACAAGTTGATCTGTAACTAAGTTACAAAGGAGGTTAGGCAGGCGAAGGCAGATTACGAGAAATCTTTGGCAAGGGATGCAAAGAAAAACAGCAAAGAGTTCTTTACTTATGTAAACTCTAGAAGGAAGGGGATGAATCAGATTGGTCCACTTAATATTGATGGGTCAACTGTCAATGATCCTGCTGAGGTAGCTAACAAACTAAATGAATATTTTGCATCGACATTCACACATGACGAGTTATTCAGCGAGGGGAATGCCAGAGGTGTATTCAACTCTGGCAGTAAGCTAGAGAATCTTGTAATAACTGAGAGTAAAGTGGAGGAGAAATTGTTGAAGATAAATACAAGAAAGGCACCTGGGGTGGATGGGATCTATCCAGTTATATTAAAGGAGGCAGCAAAGGAAGTAAGAAAACCCTTAGCCATAATTATGAGAGCTTCCTTGGACTCGGGGGAAGTACCCATGGACTGGAGATGTGTAAATGTGACCCCAATTCACAAAGGAGGATCAAAGGGTGACAAAAGTAATTATAGACCTGTTAGTTTAACTTCTGTTCCCGGAAAATTAATAGAGGCACTGGTTAAAGAAGCACTGCAGGATTATCTAGACAAGACTTCAGTTATAGCTCAGACACAGCATGGTTTTGTTAAGGGGAAGTCTTGCCTGACCAATTTGATTGGATACTATGATGCAGTCACAAGAGAACTGGATGCAGGGAATAACTTTGATATTATATATTTGGATCTTAGAAAGGCTTTGATACTGTTGCACATGGAAGACTGCTGCACAAATTGGAGCAGTGTGGCATTGGAGACAAATTGCTTCTATGGATAAAGGGGTGGTTGAGGGGGAGAAGACAGAGAGTGGTAATCAATGGACACTGCTCATCGTGGACTAATGTTATTAGTGGAATCCCTCAGGGTTCAGTATTGGGTCCATTATTGTTTTCTGTATATATAAATGATATTGATGATGGTATATCAAGCTTAATGTCCAAGTTTGAAGACGATACGAAGGTTGGCAGGGTTGTCTAGGACATTACTGACACTATGCTACTGCAACAGGATCTGGAAAGGTTGAGCGGTGGCAAATGAAGTTTAACACTGACAAATGTAAAGTATTACATATGGGAAAATGCAACCCCAGAGCAACGTATCAACTCTGTGGAACTACACTGACAGTGGTAGAGAATGAAAGGGACCTGGGGGGTGGTTGTGCAGGCAGATATGAAGTTTTCTGAGCAGTGCAGATGGGCTGCAAGAGTAGCTCATGGTGTATTGTCGATGATATATAGGAATTTTTCTAGCAGGGATAAGAAGGTGATTATTCCCTTGTATAAGGCAATGGTCAGGCCACACCTAGAGTACTGTATACAGGTCTAGAGGCCTCATTTCAAGAAGGATGTAGAGATGCTGGAACGAGTACAGAGAAGGGAAACAAGATTAGTGAATTGAACAAAGGGCTCTTACGAAGAAAGGCTTAAGTTTTGCAAATTACAGTGTCTGGAGACTAGGCACCAGTGAGGTGATCTGATAGAGGTGTATAAAGCCTTGAATGGTTTGAGCATGCTCAAAGATGATGGGATTCTTCCTCTTGCTCAGAATAATCACCTGAGAGGGCATAAATTCAAATTTAGGAAAGACAGATGTAGGATAGACGTGAGGAAATTTGCCTTTAGCCAGCGGGTGGTTGGTTGGTGGAACAGACTACCATCCCTTGTCGTGGAAGTTGATAGCCTATATAAGTTTAAGGCTCAGCTGGACAGGTATTTCGAACGAACAGAGGGGTGAAGTGGAAGTGGTTATTTTTTATTTATTTATTTATTTATTTTATTTTTTGGCTGATGCTGCATAAGCTTGCTTTCTTGCATCAAATGCCTCTACTAATGAAAGTTTATCTAATAGCTCTTCACCTTCACCACTCTATTAGCATTAGCTGGTTCACTCAATCTCTTTGAGGTCATTAAAAAGAAAGAAAGAAAGATAGAAAGAAAGAAAAAAAAAGAATAGTTTGAAACTAACTATATGGTTAAATAAAATCAATCACTTCGACACAAAATTGACATACAAAATACATAAAGCAGAACTGACTGGAAAACAAAAGTAAACTTGAAACAGCATTTTTCGGTGGCGCTATTGAGTATTGTGCAGCTAAAGGCACAATACTAGAAAACAAGCATTCCTAAAGAGATGTTTTATAAACAAAACTTCAATAAATATCTCATCTCGTAGATGTTAATTGGGACCTCCAAGTGGGCACTCCCTTACTTATAATGTTGCTCAGAGGGGTATAAAGATATTTGTAATTTCAGTATTTGGTCAGAGAGTGACTAGCATTGAATGACCGTAGCATTTTACAGCCGTGGACACAGGAAACACGTATCAGTACAGACCTATAGAAAATTAACACAGAGATGTAAATAACTCATAGACAGTAAATTAAAATTGCTGTGCAGCATTTCAGTTTGGCTCGAAATTACAGAGAATCAAACCTTGAGAATCAAAGATGGCACCTTTAAAGGAAAATACCGTGATTTTAGTGAATAAATTTGATCAATTTAAAGTACTCTTTGTCATTAAATGCAGACATTGGGGGCATACAGAAGATGTAGTGTCACTCAGACGTGTGTGTGTGTGTGTGTGTGTGTATAGAGAGGAGAGATGAGGGGGGGTTTGCTCTTAGTTAAGGAGCATATAAAATGTAAGGCAGTGCACCTGCATCTAGTTGGTTGACATGGGTGGCCAGTGGCAGATCCAGAAAAAAAAATGACAGGAGGGGCACCATTGTGTGCAATAGAATGGCAATCACATTAGCATCAGTGTTGCCAACTGTAGCCAGCTGAAAATTGCTGAGACATAATGCAAAAATGGATAAAATCCTAAGTTAACAATGAAAAAATTTTTTTTTGTAGCTAAAGGGAATTTAAATGATTGGTGTATATTTTCTAAAAAACAAAAGGGGAGCACGTCCCCATTGTCTCTACCCTGAATCCACCATTATGGGTGGCCAGCGTAATGTTCAGTTAGTTTGGTGTTATATAAGCACTGGGATAAACACACATGTACTTTAGTGTATTGTAGGCCTAATTACTGTGATGAGTATAATAAAGTAGAGACAAATAGGATGGGCCAGTAAATCAGAATGTCTTATGATGGGGTAGTTTAATACCTTGAGGTTGTCACAGACATTCTCTCAGATATGCCAGACAAGCTGTACTTGCTACCTGGGAGTCTAAAATGCTGATGGGACTGATATTGGAGTGGCATCCAAGTCAAGTGGACCCAATTTCGGCGAAGCCCGGACGGTTTCTGACAGCCAAATCCTCAGCTTGCACCTTCATGATGGTTGGACTGTTAGTAATCCTGGGTATAACCTCCATGCACAAGCACACTGTGCATGACTACCCAGGAGTGAACCAATGTAAGCAGGGATTGAGGTGTGGCACCCCACCACATGGAGGCATGCCTCACCTGTGTTAACAGGAAATACTAGGTCGTAGATGACTCTCATCAACCAGTGCAATACCACCACTTCGCTTATTGGAGGCTTGAAGTGGTGGAACCCAAATTTAGTCTTCAGAACTAAGTTCCGGTGAACCCTTCCCCATCTCTTTCATCATGTAATATGACTGATAACATTTGAGGTTATGATGAACATCATGGTGAGATCCAATCTTCCTTACATTTCGAGGGTACAGCTCCAAAATGGTGTAGCAGGCTGGCTGCTAGTTAGTTCACCAGACCGAACCTATTGCTAACTCTTTAGGAGGTATCCGGATCAGCTAGTGTATAATCTTGCTGCATCTATTCTGCCAGGTTGTGACTTGAGGGAGTCTGAGTAGTGTGTATGCAGGGGGGGGGGGGGCATTGTCCAGGCCACGTTATTTCAAGGAGCTGGGTATATTCTTACCATATGTATGCCCTATCCAAAAATTTCATTACTTCATACAGCATGTGTCCCCCACACTTTTTTTTTACTATTGAATACACCATGAATTGTCAAACTAATGGAGTAATCTTAACTGCAAAAAGATCTAAACCTCTCAAACACTTCATGGTTCATTTCACAAATATATGTGGTCTCAATTCTAATCTGAATGATGTCCATTTCCACTTACAGTCAGCCAACCCCATGTACGTTTTCTGAGTTATCAGATGATAACTGAGAATCTCAGTTATCAGTTGATTGAACTATTGCTCATCTCAGTTGTCCAAACTATTCACTGTATGATTCCTTATGCCTCAAAGGTGGTACTTGTGCATATGTCTGTTCTGATATTCCCTATCAGAGACTTGGTAATTTGGAATCTCCTCTTTTTGATCTTCTCTGGCTTAAAATCTCTTTGCCTCATTTGTGTAAAATTCATCTGTTGCTCTACCCTTCTCCCACCTCCACTAATCACTTGACTTCCTCTCTTTGCAACTTGACTTTCTCCAGTCAAGTTGCACTAATATTATTAGTGCACACATTGGCACTAATAATATTAAGAGTAGGAGACCGGCAGAATTACTTAACAAGTACAGGTCACTGTTGAACAAAAGCCGAGAATTAGAGTTGAATTTGAAAGTGTCTGCAATTCTGCCCAGACACGATAGGAGGGGGTATATGATGAGAGCCTTGTCGATCAATTCGGCCCTGGAAAGATTGTGCAAGGCTCAAGGGGTAGAATTTTTTTCAGCCTGGACTGTACTTGTTAACAGGAGAGATTGCTTCTACAGGGATGGGATACACTTAAATAGAAAGGGTGCAAGAATATTTGCTGATGCTATCGAGGCAGTGTTAGGTGGGTCGGAAAACTGCTAGTTGGGGGGGAGACAAAGACCAATAGATTGACAGTAGCCACTGGCAGAGGTGAAAGATATTCTTACACTGCTTCTATTAGAAAGAGCAGAAGCCTGAAAAACAAGATGCATGGTATTTCAGAGGCTGCTGGGAGTCTCATGGGTTGTGTTAGGGTAGCTAAGAATAGAAACAAGTGCAGGTATACTTGCATGTACACCAATGCTAGGAGTTTAGTAAATAAATTTGATGAATTTGAGGTATTGCTCAAAACATCAAAGGCAGATATTGTTGTGATATCAGAGACATGGTGTCACACAGATATAAGGGATGCAGAACTGCAATTTAGGGAGTACAACGTCTACAGAAAGGATAGACAGGATAGGAAGGGAGGAGGGGTTATGCTATTAGTTAAGAAACACATAAAAACCAAGGAAGTGAAGCCAGTCGACATCGCCGGACAGTGCAGTGTTGAGTCAGTTTGGTGTGACATAAGCATTGGGAGATCAAAATTGAGAGTAGGAGTGTGCTATAGGCCTAATGACTCTGATGAGTATAATAAGAAATTGTACAGGGAAATAGAGTGGGCCAGTAAATCAGAGAGTCTTATAATGGGGGATTTTAATTTCCCAGATATTGACTGGAATTTGGGGGCTGGTCACTCACACACTAGCAAGGCTTTTGTGGATTTATTGGATGATTGTTTTCTACATCAGCATGTTCGGGAGGCAACTAGAGGGAGTAATACTCTTGATTTGATTATCAGCAGTGATTCTTCATGCATTAAGAATCTGCAGATAAATGAACCACTAGGTGGCAGTGATCACAGTGTGCTGAAGTGGGATTTACTCAAAGAGGTAACTACCATTAGGGGTAAAGGGAAGGGTTATTTCTTCCGTAAAGGCGACTACGATGGACTGAGACAGTATTTAAATTCTATACAGTGGGACCAACTGATGATGTTACCAACAGCAAATTCAAAATGGGAAGCATTCAAAGAACTTATCTTGGAAGCTACTAGGCTTTACATACCAACTAAGAAATATTGTTCAATGTTTAGGCCAAAATGGATGTCAGATGAACTAATGAGGCATATGGCAGAGAAGAAAAATGCATGGGATGCTTACAAATTAACACATGACACAGAAGCCTATGATAGATACAAGTTGATGTGCAACCAAGTTACAAAGGAGGTTAGGCAGGCGAAGGCAGATTATGAGAAATCCTTGGCAAGGGATGCAAAGAAAAACAGCAAAGAGTTCTTTACTTATGTAAACTCTAGAAGGAAGGGGATGAATCAGATTGGTCCACTTGATATTGATGGGTCAACTGTTGATGATCCTGCTCAGGTAGCTAACAAACTAAATGAATATTTTGCATCGACATTCACACATGAGGAGTTATTCAGCAAGGGGAATGCCAGATGTGTATTCAACTCTAACAGTAAGCTACAGAATCTTGAAATAACTGGGAGTAAAGTGGAGGAGAAACTGTTGAAGATAAACACAACAAAGGCACCCGGGGTGGATGGGATCTATCCAGTTATATTAAAGGAGGCAGCAAAGGAAGTAAGCAAACCCTTAGCCATAATTATGAGAGCTTCCTTGGACTCAGGGGAGGTACCCATAGACTGGAAATGTGCAAATGTGACCCCAATTCACAAAGGAGGATCAAAGGCTGACACAAGTAATTATAGACCTGTGAGCTTAACTTCTGCTCCAGGAAAATTAATGGAGGCACTGGTTAAAGAAGCACTGCAGGATCATTTAGACAAGACTTCAGTTATAGCTCAACACAGCATGGTTTTGTTAAGGGGAAGTCTTGCCTGACCAACTTGATTGGATAATATGATGCAGTCACAAAAGAACTGGATGCAGGGAATAACTTTGATATTATATACTTGGATCTTAGAAAGGCTTTTGATACTGTTGCACATGGAAGACTGCTACACAAATTGGAGCAGTGTGATGTCCAAGTTTGCAGATGATACAAAGGTTGGCAGGGTTGTCAAGGACACTACTGACACTATGCTGCTGCAACATGGATCTGGAAAGGTTGAGCAGATGGGCTGAGAGGTGGCAAATGAAGTTTAACATTGACAAATGTAAAGTACTACACATGGGAAACAGCAACCCCAGAGCAACGTATCAACTCTGTGGTACTACACTGACAGTGGTAGAGAATGAAAGGGACTTGGGGGTGGTTGTGCAGGCAGATATGAAGTTCTCTGAGCAGTGCAGACGGGCTGCTAAGAGTAGCTCATGGAGTATTGTCAATGATATACAGGAATTTTTCCAGCAGGGATAAGGAGGAGATTATTCCATTGTATAAGGCAATGGTCAGGCCACACTAGAGTACTGTATACAGGTCTGGAGGCCTCATTTCAAGAAGGATGTAGAGCTGCTGGAACGAGTACAGAGAGGGCAACAAGATTAGTGAATGGAACAAAGGGATGCTCTTACGAAGAAAGGCTTAAGTTTTGCAAAATTACAGTGTATGGAGACTAGGCACCAGCGAAGTGATCTGATAGAGGTGTATAAAGCCTTGAATGGTTTAAGCATGCTCAATGCTGATGGGATTCTTCCTCTAGCTCAGAAAAATCACCTGAGAGGGCATAAATTCAAATTGAGGAAAGACAGATGTAGGATAGACGTGCGGAAATTTGCCTTTAGCCAGCGGGTGGTTGGTTGGTGGAACAGACTTCCATCCCTTGTGGTGGAGGTTGATAGCCTAAATAAGTTTAAGGCTCAGCTGGACAGGTAATTGAACGAACAGAGGGGTGAAGTGGAAGTGGGTTTTTTTTTTTTTTTTTTGGCTGATGCTGCATAAGCTTGCTTTCTTGCATCAAATGCCTCTACTAATGCTAATGCTAAAGCCTTGAATGGTTTGAGCATGCTCAATGCCGATGGGATTCTTCCTCTTGCTCAGAATAATCACCTGGAGGGCATAAATTCAAATTGAGGAAAGACAGATGTAGGATAGACATGCGGAATTTGCCTTTAGCCAGCGATAGTTAGTTGGTGAAACAGACTTCCATCCCTTGTTGTGGAAGTTGATAGCCTAAATAAATTTTAAGGCTCAGGTGGACAGGTATTTCGAACGAACTGAGAGGTGAAATGGAGGTTTTAGTTATTTATTTTATTTTATTTTTTTGGTTGATGCTATATAAGCTTGCTTTCTTGCATCATATGCCTCTACTAATGCTAATAAGTAGGGCTCACAATACTGGTCAAATTCTTAATACTGGTATTTTGGTAATTTTTAATGTATGAAACTGGGATACCGGTAATTCCACAAAAAAATAATAATAATAATAATTTTTTTGAATAAATTTTGATTACAACTAAGTGCAATAAAGTAAGAAAAAAAAAATCAAGTAATTACTTGAATTCATGTTTAAAATCAAACTTTTATTACAATAACAACTATTCTAATAAAAAATTATTAAAGCATACAGTTATTCTAAATACAAAATATATACATATTGAAACTGCAAATTTGGTTATGTCTAACCATCTACCACACTATCGGTCGAAATAATGTGAGCTCTTAAGAAACATAAGCAATCAAAATATCATAATTTAAACTGGATCTGATTGTGGTACATATTTAATTAATGACAGAAAACGTCCTTTTGGATTCTGTGCTGGTTGGTGCTGTTGTACTGAGATAGTTGTAGAAGAGTTGCAATTCACCCCCCCCCACCCTTATTCCCTCATCTTCAAAAAATATTATTTTCCTTTTGACTTTTTATGGCGCTATATCCGTATTAACGTAAGGAAGAGGCTGACGCTTAAGCTTGGTAAGGAAACCAAATCTAAGGTGTGGGGGTTATTTATTTATTTATTTATTTATTTATTAATTTCTATTTCCCTGTACCTTCCGTAGCCGAGTGATCAGGAGCAGGAGTGCAGTAGCACACGCTCTTTGAGCAGACCGGGGTTCAAGCCTCTGACTGCTGAATACGGTCGATCTGCCAACCCGCACTGGACCAGCGTGGCAGATTATGGTCCACTTCCCTCAACATGAATTGTTGAGGAGGCTTCCATCCTGCAGTGGGTTGATAACGGATGCACTTTACTTTTTTTTTTTGCCTTAGTATTGCGATCACTGGTCATTGTTATGATTTTCGTACAGCAGCACTCCTCAAGCACTAAGGCCCACAAGCTACCTGACTGCATTAAAAAATCAGAGTTTGCAGGAGCTGAGGGATATTCCCATAGTTTCTGATGAGCAATGACACAAATATTATGAAACAAAAGTCATTTATCATACAAAACTACTTACAAGTATATACATAACTCGTATTCATTTACATCCGCTCTCTTCTCTTTTGTCATTTAATCTATTAATGCATGCTATCATTTTCATAAAATTTCCCTCAGTTAACAATATCAACTCTCTTTACAGCTGCAAACACTAAAACTAATTCAAACTTAATCACTTCCTCATATTTTTCTTATTCAGCAATATCAATTCTCTTCACAACAGCAATCCATAAATCGCTAACTTAATACTAACAATTCCATGTAATCTTAATTTAGCAATATCAATTTTCTTTACAACTTCAACCGATAAACCATCCACTCGCTCCATATGTTTGTCTAGTTCTGCCTTGAATCTATTTAAGCTATCAACTTCTACAATGACAGATGGAAGTTTGTTCCAGTAATCAACTACCCGCTGGCTAAACGCAAACTTTCACACATCTATCCTACAACCGTCTTTCCTCAATTTGAATTTATGCCCTCTCAGGCGATTATTCTGAGCAAGAGGAAGAATACTATCAGCACTGAGCATGCTCAAACCATTCAAGAATTTATACAACTCAATCAGATCAACTCACAGTTGTAGAGTCTCCTGACACTGTAATTTGCAAAACTAAAGCGTTTCTTCATAAGAGCAACCCTTTGTTCCCTTCACTAATCTTGTTGCCCTTCTCTGTGCTCGTTCCAGCAGCTCTACATCCTGCTTGAAATGAGGCCTCTACAGTACTTAAGGTGTGGCCTTACAAGAGAATAATTGCCTCCCTATCCCTGCTAGAAAAATTCCTGTATATCATTGATAAGACACCATGAGCTATGCTTGCAGACCGTCTGCACTGCTCGGAAATCTTCATATCTGCCTGCACAATTACCTCCAGGTACTTTTCACTCTCTACCACTGTCAGTGTAGTATCACACAGTTGATACTTTTCTTTGGGGTTACTGCTTCTCATATACAGTACTTTACATTTGTCAATGTTAAACTTCAGTTGCCACCTCTTAGCCCATCTGCTCAACTTTTCTAGATACTGTTGCAGCAGCATACTGTCATTAGTGTCATTAACAACCCTGCCGACCTTCGTATCATCTGCAAACTTGGACATTAAGCCTGATGTACCATCATCAATATCATTTAAAAATACAGAAAACAACAATGGACTCAACACTGAACACTGGGGGACTCCACTAATAACATTAGTTCATGAAAAGTGGTGTCCATTGATTACCACTCTCTGTCTTCTCCCACTCAACCATCCCTTTATCCATAGCAGCAATTTGCCTCCAATGTTACACTGCTCCCATTTGTGCAGCAGTCTTCCATGTGCAACAGTATCAAAAGCTTTTCTAAGATCCAAATATATGATATCAGAATTATTCTTTGCATCCAGTTTCTTTGTGACCACATCATAGTATCCAATCAAATTGTTCAGACAAGACTTCCCCAAGACAAACTCATGCTGTGTCTAAGCTATAACTGAAGTCTTGTCTAGATGATCCTGCAATGCTTCTTTAATCAGTGCCTCCATTAATTTACCTGGAATAGAAGTTAAACTAACAGGTTTGTAATTACCTGTATCTCCCTTTGATCCTCCTATGTGGATTTGGGATCACATTTGTACATCTCCTGTCCATGGGTATCTCTCCTGAGTCCAAGGAAGCTCTCATAATTATGGCTAACGGTTTGCTTACTTCCTTTGCTGCCTCCTTTAATATAACTGCAAAATATTCATTTAGTTTGTTAGCTACCTGAGCAGAACCATCGACAATTTAATCATCGATATCAAGTGGACCAATCTGATTCATCTCCTTCCTTCTAGAGTTTACAAAAGTAAAGAACTCTTTGCTGTTTTTCTTTGCATCCTTTGCAAAAGATTTCTCATAATCTTCCTTTGCGACTTGGTTACAGACCAGCTTATATCTATCACAGTCTTCTGTGTCACCTGTTAATTTATATGTATCCCATGCATTTGTATTCTCTGCCACATGTTTAATTGGTTCATCTGACATAAGTTGTACTGTGTATAACAATCCTTTACTTAAAAATTAAGTAATATTAATGATTTGTCATTGTCGATTTTATAAACATTATATGAATAAATCATAAACAGTTATTTTTTAAATTTGTACCGAAAAACCAGTATTTTTGTATCAATACCGTTATTTCAAATCCTGAAAAAAAAAAAAAAAAAAAAAAAAGACCGGGATCTCGGTATTGAGGATTCCGGAATCTTGGTATTGTAAGCCAGACAAGATCTTCCCTTAACAAATCAATGCTGTGATTTAAATATAACTCCATTCCTATCAAGTTGATCCTTCAATACTTTAATTACCGAATTTATTATTTTTCCTAGAACAGAAGTCAGGCTAGCACGTGATACTCATTTCACCCTTTGATTTCCCCCCCTGTGAATTAGAAATACATCATACACCTCCAGTCCATAAGAGGTAAGCAGGCCTTTGCCATAATTATGAAAGAATATCATTACATTCAGGGTAGGACTCTATGGACTGGAGATGTATGATGTATTTCTAATTCACAAGGGAGTGGAATCAAAGGGTGAAATGAGTATCATGTGCTAGCCTGACTTCTGTTCCAGGAAAAATAATGAATTCGGTAATTAAAGTATTGAAGGATCAACTTGATAGGAATGGAGTTATATTTAAATCACAGCATGGATTTGTTAAGGGAAGATCTTGTCTGACTAGTCTGATTAATTACTATGATGCAGTAACAAAAGAATTGTATATGATGGGCAAGAAATAATTTTGACATAACCATACAATGGTGGCAGTCCTATCTATTGCAAGGAGGTGGTGGAGCATTTGACAGGTGTCCACTTTCATTTTCATTTTTAGAAAAAATTTAGGTTATTTTTGATATGAAATATCCTTGGGGAAACCTACAACCAAGTAAATCTGATTAGTCATGAAAAATAGGCCACAGAAGTGATGTCATCTGTGGCGAGCACTTGCTGTTCCAACACAACCACAGATGTTCGATGAGATTGATGCTGGAGAATTTAGAGGCTAGGGCAATATCTGGAAGTCTTCCTCATGTTCTGCGAACCAGTTTCGAACAATCCGGACGGTGTGGCACGACACACTATCCTGCTGAAAGACATTGAAAGGTCAGCAAGGCCATAATGTGCCTTAACCTATCTAGTTCCAACAAGAAACTTAGGTTATGTTTCTTGTTGGAACTAGATTACCATTCCTCCATATAAGTATTCTTTTGGCTGCTTACTCCCTGGAATTTTAGTTCAGTGTAGGTTTCCTTCTTTGACATGTCAAGGAGGTCCTACCCTTGGAACTAAGTTTCTCGTTGGAACTTAAGTGTTTTTTTGTAGAATTAAAGTGACTGATATTCCTCCAATAGCAGTTGCTTGGAGAAGTTGTTCTGAATGTCTTTCAGTTTTTGTTTCAATTAAGAGACCTCCAGAATGGCATCTCTTAAGTGACTTGGGAGGTCCTGCCAATCTCTCTCTCTCTCTAGACTCTTTTGTATAAAAACAATTGGGATATCTTTCCAATTGGTTTCTCAATGTTTGAGAATCACTGGAGAAACATATAATCACAAACCTAGGTACAGGGTTCTGGGTCTATTTGCAGCGGTACCGTCTAACTCAAGTTATGACTTTGTTGGAGGCCCAGACGAATTTATATTATTGGGATTCATAGCTATTCTCCGGGTAGTGGGAGCCCAAATGGAACATTTACTACCTGGAAATTGATAAATACACTTGGGAGTGGGATACCAGAACTGCCCAACCCAGGATTACCTGCCTTGTCAAAGGAGGGACCAAAGTGGTGTGATGAACTGGATCCCCTTCCCCTCAATCACCAGTACTCCGTCTAAGTTTCCAGGCATTGCAACACATGGCAAACACACCAGATTCCTATGGTATCAGCCTGGAACTTAGGTTTTGGGCGTTGGATCCCAGGGATGATAATCTGAAGGTCCAGCAGCATTACTGGGAGGATTTGTCATATACAGATGCCCACGTCAAGAGGACCTACAATCTGCCAAACCCAACTTGCTTTTTTCAGACAGCATTCCAATTACGAAATGCTACAACCATTATTCTTCTGAACTGCTTTAATTATTCACTCTACAATTCCTTTTATTGAATGTTACATGCAATGCAACAGCATGTTTGCTGGTGTGACTTTTTTGCAATGTTCAGTGTGAGGAAGAACAATTTTCATGATCTACAAACATTTTTAGAAACTTTACTGCTACAAGTATAATTTATTTGTGGAATACCATTGGTCTTTTGCCTTTAACCCATATATGACTCTTCATATTTCTCATTTTGTGTACATATCTATGGACTGACCATATCTAATGTATCATTGAAATGTCACATTTAAGAGAATGTCAAATGGATCAGTTTTATCTTCTTTATCAAAGCATTCTGTGAATGATCAGAGTTACATTTCTAGTCCACATATAATTTTTAAATTGCAACATCTGAGACATTTTTATTTGTGCTTGTATTGAATCCTATCCTGTTAGAACTATTATTCATTCTAAAGTGGAACTTTAAGAAAGAATTAACTGAGTTCAATATTTCTCAAACAAGCAAAGAAAAAAAAAACACCCTTTAAGAACTATTCTTTGTTCTTAAAACTTTGTTTTTTTTTTCTCTTTTGTGGGAAATACTCACTTTGATCTCCAGAAACTTGTGTATTGGAGCACATCTGCTCTAGTTGTGCAGCTAGGCTGTGGTGACAGGACTAGTTATCAGTTTCCATCAGTATACTAAAATGGAGAATGCAGTTTACATTGAGTGAGTCTGATCTCATTTCATTCCATTTGGTTATACTAGAAGGTTATAACTTCAAGTACTAGATATATTTAAATATTTCCAGTCCAGTTTTCTTACTCAAACCCATGAAGTCAGGTCTGATTACAGGCTTCCAAAATGGGGCTTGTTATCAGGATAACTAGAATGACATTTCTGGATCTAAAAAGGGATTTAGAAATGCTATCACTTTACTCAATTAAACAGTGATACACAAGTGTATCACTGTTTCTGTAAACTTCACATAAAAACATTAAATACTAATTAATAAAATAATCATATTAGATGAATTGGTTTATTTTATTTATTTATTTTTTTGCAATTTTAGCATTATTTCTTTATAGTTTCTGTTTTATATGCAGAGCAAAGATACACTAACTTTACCATGGGCAATGATAGCCAAGCAGCTACCCTCCTGTTAACATAAATAAAATGAAAATTAGTAGTTAGATTCTTTAGATTGGCTCTTTAAAATTTAAAATTCACAAAAAATAAAGGACTAAAATCTACCATTTGCATGTTCTTACCTGTGGAGTTATTTGCTCATTTTCATCAGACAGACATAATCCAACCATAGGATGAGGAAGAGTAAACAATTGCCTTGGCATCTGACCAACTGTTTTAATCATAGTCTTTAAGGCTTCCCGGGCTATATGATCCTGAATTTTACCAATATCAAGGCCATAATAGGTCTATGGAAGGGAAGAAAGAGTTGAAAAAATTGAACATTGAAGTCCAAAACAAATACTTGCCAAAGTATCACTCATTAATAATGCATTCAGATAGCTGATTATATCCTTGAAGCAACCCATCACATAAAATATTGAATAACTAAATCATATACAGATAAAAACTTCATTCTAATTGAAATGCAGTTATAGTCTAAAATTCCTAATGTTTCTGTTTTCGTTTAAATATTTAAATTAATTAAACATTTGTTAAATGAGGCAAGGGTTTCTTGTATTCTATTTTTATTTTTATGGAGATGTAACAGTTTGTATGTCCCTTCAATCCTCACATAACAAGTTTTATTATTTTTTTTAATGAGAACACTCCACACATTTCAAACTGTTCAGTGAAGTTGTGACTATACAGAGACTTATTTATTAGTTATTATTTGAACAGAATGAATTCAAGTAGGTTTGAACATACTGAATTCAATTTGGACATTAATCCTGATATACCTTCATCAATATTATTATTATTATTATTATTATTATTAGCCATATGGTGCAAGGAAGCCTGAGGCTTATGCTGCACCAGGCAAAAAAAAAAAAAATTCTGAATTACCCAAAGAGAGAGAGGTAGAAGGGAATCACCAAGAAAGAGAAGAATGGTGATATCCAGCTCAGGACCCTGGGTGTGCCAAGCCCATACTCACCAGATGTGAGCCCCTGGGGATATCATTGAAGAATACACAAAACAACAATGGGCCTAGCACCGAACCATGGGGAACTCCACTAATAACATTTGTTCATGAAGAGCAGTGTCCATACCACTCTCTGTCGTCTCCCACTCAATCATCCCTTTATCCATTATAGAAACTTACCCTTAATGCCATACCTCTCCAATTTGTACAGAAGTCGTTCATGTGCAACAGCATTGAAAGCTTTCCTGAAATCCAAGTATATGATATCAAAATTATTTTTTGCATCCAGTTGCTTTGTGACCATATCATAGTATCCAATCAAGACTTCCTCTTAACAAATCTATTCTTTATCTTGACTAGATGATCCTGCAGTGCTTCTTTAACCAGTGACTCTATTATTTTCACTGGAACAGAATTCAACCTGATAGGTCTGTAATTACTCGTGTCACCCTTTGTGAATTGTAGATATATTTTACAAAATCATTGCAAAAAGAAGCATTGCAGGATCATCTAGACAAGACTTCAGTTATAGCTCGGACACAGCATGGGTTTGTTAAAGGGAGGTCTTGTTGGACTAATTTGAATGGATACTATGATGTGGTCACAAAGGAACTGGATGAAAAATTATTTTGATATCATATACTTGGATTTCAGGAAAGCTTTTGATACTGTTACACATGGAACGCTGTTGTACAAATTTAAGCAGTATGGCATTAAGAAAAATTGCTGAAACGGATAGAGGGATGGTTGAGTGGCAGATGGCAGAGAGTGGTAATAAATGGACATTGCTTTATGTGGACTAATGTTATTAGTGGAGTCCCCCAGAATTCAGTGCTGAGCCCATTGTTGTTATGTGTATTCATCGATAATATCTAGATTTTAATGTTCACAACTCCAGCTGGATTCCATTTTTTAGTCACACCGACCCAGCTGGTTGAGATGCTGACGCTTTTGCAATTACTAATGACCTTGCACAGATTATTCATTTACCTACAAGAATCCTGGACAATCCTAACCATACAGCCAACATGCTTGATCTTTTTCACACAAACAACCCTTCTAAGTACACGGTCGAAGTGAGTGGTCCTTTAGGCACCTCAGATCACAACTTGGTGATTGTCTCTTCTCCAATGGAGCGTTTATCTCATGCCTATTCCCAATTCATACTGTTTGGAATGACAAGAAAGCAAGACAAAAATGGGATGACCTGCGAGATTTCTTTTCTTCTTTTCCTTGGTCGGATTACTGTTTCAAAACTTCTAATGTCAATGTTTGCTCAGATCTTGTCAGTGAGATTATTCTTGCAGGAATGGAATCTTTTATTCCACACTCCACTATAAAATCTTGTCCTTTATCTAAACCTTGGTTTTCCAATAAATGCACTAAGGATGTTCAAGAGAAGAATGTTGCATATCATAATTGGCTTGTTTCCAATTCTTCACTTTACAAAAATTGTTAAGCAGTTATTAATCAGTCCAAACAAGATTATAAACAGTGTAGAGTAGAAAACTTGCTTCTTGCCCTAATGGTAGCCAAGCATTCTGGTCTCTTGCCAAAGGTACTGGCTTACACTTTTGCCCATCTCTGCTCCCTCCTCTGCCAAACCAGATGGTTCTGTTGTCACTTCAGCCAAGAATAAAGCTCACCTGCTAGCATCCCATTTTTTTCCCAACTCATGTATTAATGATCTTGGTAAAACACGTCCCACCATTCCCAACACGCTCCATTCAAAGCCTCCTGTGCTCTTCCTTCAAAAGAATGTCAGAAGGATTTTGATGAATCTTGATGCTAAGAAAGCTCCAGGTCCTGATGGTTTTTCTCCACTTGTTCTCAAAACCTGTGCTCCTGTTCTTTGCTGCCTTTTTTATCTTTCTTATTCCAAAGGTGTTTTTCCTTCTGCTTGGAAATTTGAACTTATCCAGCAAGTTCCTAAAAAGGGTGACAAATCCCTCCCATCCAATTATCGTTCCATTGCAATTACTTCTACTATTTCTAAAGTAATTGAAAAATCAATTAACTGCCAACCCAAACTACCTAGAAACCTTCCATCTGATCAATGACTGCCAGTATGGATTCTGTCAGTATCGATCCACTGGTGATATTCTGGCTTCTGTTACCTATTTATGGACCAATTAAATGGAAAGGTTTGGTGAAACACAAGCAGTTGCTCTTCACATCTCAAAGGCTTTCGATTGTATTTGGCATAAAGGCTTTCTAAACAGCTTCCATCTTATGGTTTGCCGACTGTTTTTTGTAATTGGTTATCCAGTTTCCTCTCTGATCGCTCACTGAGGATGATGGTAGATGGCTCTCTGTCTTGTACCTTCTCCACTAATGCTGGTGTCCCCCAAGGTTCAGTTCTTTCAACCACCACTCTTTTCCTCTTGTATATTGATGACCTTTTTCCATTGACTGGAAATCCTATGATAGCATATTGCATTCCAATTTCCATTTTGAGAAACGTTGCCCTGCTCAATCAGCTTCAACTTCTCGAATATCCGCTACCAATTCCTTAAATGCCGATCTCTAGGTAATTCTCCAGTGGGCAAAGACAACTTAGTTGATTTCAATCCTTCTAAACTCAGTCTTGTCTTATATCTCGCAAAAAATATTCTTCTGCTCCTATGCTTATCTTTGGTGACATTCCAGTTTTTAGGCAAAATGATATATCTCTTTTTGGGATTAACCTGACTTCTAATCTGTCTTGGCAAATATTGCTTCCTCTGCAATATATAATTCCCGCTCTCTCTCTCTATATACATCTCTCTATCCCTCTCTCTCTCTCTCTCTCTCTCTCTCTCTCTCTCTCTCTTTCAATACAGTCTGAACACGTGCCGCCACCAGCCAACACACATTTACTGTCCAACTTCAAACTCACAAAACGAACTTTTCATCTTTCTCATTTATACATTCAACTGCCGTTTTCTGGAACAACCTTCCTTTATGCAGATTTCCTGAAAATTACAGTCTACAGAAGTTCAAGTCTAATGTCAACAAATACCTTCTTTCGTGTTCTCAACCTCCAATCCAAGCATAGTACTAAGTGCGTACTATAGGTTCTAATACTTCTCGTGTTTGGGGTCTTCATAAAAAAAAAATATATATCGATGAAAGTATATCAGGCCTAATGTCGAAATTTGCAGTGATGCAAAGGTTGGCAGGGTTGTTAATGACAGTAAAGACAGTATGCTACTGCAACAGGATCTAGAAAAGTTAGGCAGATGGGCTGAGAAGTGGCAACTGAAGTTTAACATTGACAAATGCAAAGCACTGCATATACAGTATTTCCCCATGTATAAGACACACCTTAATTTTGGGGCCCGAAATTTGAAAAAAAAAAAAAAAAAATGTATTACACAAAGTTATTGAACTCAAGTTTTATTCATCATAAAATTCATACAACTCATCACTGTCAAAACTCCCATCCATTAGCTTGTCCTCATCTGTGTCTGATGACGAATCACTGTCTTCATATATTGCCTCATCCTCAGTTCCGTCTATGGCATTTGAAATGCCACACTTCTTAAATGACTTGACAACGATCTCAATCTTGATATTATCCCAGGATCTTTTCACACAGATACAAACTCCTATAGTTGGTTTCTTCACTCTTCCTGCTGGTGTCAAATTGTCCCCAGAAGACTTCATCCATTGGTTCCATTCGTCTCTCATGGCAGCTTTGAAGGGTTTGTTAATGCTGATATCAAGTGGTTGGAACTGGGATGTCAAGCCTCCAGGTATGACAGCAAGTTTTGTTTTCTTCTTTGTAGCAATCTTCTTTGTGTTTTTTGTTATGTGTGCCCTGAACTAATCAAGCACCAATAGGGCAGGTTTGCGTAAGAGCCCACCTGGTTTCCTGCTCCAAACTTTCTCAAACCAGATCTTCATCCCATCCTGATCCATCCAACCCTTGTCATGAACGTGGACAATCACTCTTCGAGGAATGTCTTCTTTTGGCATTGTTTTGCATTTGAAAATCAGCATAGGAGGCAGCTTGGTTCTGTCAGCACAACAAGCTAGAACAACTGTATAATGGCTCTATTCATGTCCACTTGTCTTCCCAGTTAGTTTTCACCACCTTCTTATCAACAGTTCTGTTACTGGACATCAAATTGAAGGGGGACTTTGTCCATATTTGCAATCTGTCCCAACTCAAACTGATGTGTCTTCCGACATTGAATGACAAAACGATGAAATTCAAGGACCTTCTGCTCATAGCTCTCAGGCATCTTTTGGGCAAGTCTGGTGCATGTACGCATGCTTAGTCTATTCCGTTTCATGAACCTGAAGCACCAATTGTGTCCTCCTTTGAAATCAGTAACTTCTTTTTCATCAGCAATTCTTCTTGCCTCATGCTGAACCATCTTTGTGGACACAGGAATTCCAATTGCCTTTGCTCCTCAATCCATACCTTAAATTCCTTCTCTAAATCAGGCCATTTTGCTGACTTGCCTCTAATGGCCTTCTGCCATGGCGTTTTCAGTAGGGTTTCTTCTTCCCATAGCCAGTCTCGGATTGTTTTCTCAGCTGGAGGAGGAGGACCAAACTTACGATCAGCAGCACGATTTCCATTCACTTTTGCAAACTGGATCACTTTTAACTTGAATTCAGCACTGTACGAAAATCTTTTCTAAGCCATTTCTGGGCAGAATGTAACCTAATATACTGGTAACAATTGCGAAACAATGAGAGCAAAGACAACAAGCGCAAAAAAGCGGGAAATGCATGTAAAAAAAAATCTACAACCACTGTATAAGACGCACCCAGTTTTTAGACACCAAATTTTTCGAAAAAAGGTGCGTCTTATACATGGGGAAATATGGTAGGTAGCAGTAATCCAAGAGAAACCTACCAACTCAGTGGTACTACACTCAGGGAGGTGGAGAATGAAACAAAAACCTAGGGGTAATTGTGCAATCAGATATGAAGTTCTCTGAACAGTGCAGATGGGCTGCCAGAGCTAGTCATGGATTTGTTTCAATGATTTATTAGAATTTTGCTAGCAGAAACAAGGTGATTATCCCTTTGTATACGGCAATGGTTGGGCCACACCTTGTGTACTGCATACAGGTCTGGAGGCCTCATATTAGGTAGGATGTAGAGTTGCTAGAAAGAGTACAGAGAAGGGCAACAAAATTGATGTGAGAAACAAAGGGGTGTGCTTACGAAGAAAGGCTTAAGTTCTGCGAGTTGCATCTGGCAGCATCTGGAGACTAGGCACCTGAGAGGTG
Organism: Mastigoproctus giganteus; assembly: GCF_048544385.1. Lineage (NCBI taxonomy): Eukaryota > Metazoa > Arthropoda > Arachnida > Uropygi > Thelyphonidae > Mastigoproctus > Mastigoproctus giganteus. The sequence continues at coordinate 143,260,998 of NC_143580.1, forward strand.
ATCTGATTGAGATCTATAAGGCCTTGAATGGTTTCAGCAGGCTCAATGCTGATGGGACACTCCGGCTTGCTTAGATTAAGAACCTGAGGGGACATAGATTCAAACTTAGGAAAGACAGTTGTAAAATAGATGTGCAGAAGTTTGGCTTTAGCGACCTGGTAGTTTATTGCTGGAACAGACTTCCATATTGTTGTTGTGGAAGTTGATAGCTTAAATAAATTTAAGGCTGAACTAGACAAACATCTGGAGTGACCGGATGGATGAAATGGGAAGGTTTTTTTTTTTTTTTAGCTGATGTTGTGTAAGCTTGCTTTTTTGCATCATATGCGAGATGTTGCAACTAATACTAATATTGATGAGAGTGTGGAGGTTAGTTTCTGAGACTTGGTGAGGGTCTTTGCGTTAATTGGCATGAGTATCTTTAAATCATCAGCATAAACCATTGTATTCAGCTCCATGACTACAAGTGGGGCAATGAGGAGGAGGCCAGATAATACTGCCCCCCCTTACAGGGTTCCAACCGAGATTATCTTGCAGTATTGGGTGTTGTCTACAGACAGTTTCACTATACCATTTTGCAGCAGAGATGAAGGAAAGCTAAGATGTCACCACGTATCTGATAGTGCTCTCTAGTAGCTTTAGGAAGGATGCGATGTGCACGGCATAGAAATCTATATAGGTGGCTGCTAGTTCTTCTCTATCATCGAAGGCTGTGAGGATTCTGTGAGTAGTTGCCAAAAGATTGGTCACAGTTGATCTGTATATAAGTGCATAGTGAATCTGTCAGGGGTTGTTCAGCAGGATCTGATTGGTGAGGATCGGTAGCAGTATTTTTTCTAGCAGCTTCAGTAGGCAGGATGAGTTTGAGATCAGACTGTAATGTTTCACCAGTGATGGAGTTCGAGTTTTTGGCCTTGGCTTGACTAGGTATTCCTTCCATTGTTGTGGGAAGCAGCAGTTTGAGAGCACTGAGTTAAAAATATATAACCGAGCTTAAGGTACTTAAGCTTAAATTGCAGTATCCCATCAGGTCGAGTAGTAGAGGTTGCTGGCAGTGGGTTTATAGGATTAATCAACTTTTGTCGCAATATTAATATGGTGGTCAGTGCATCAAAGTTGGTGTCAGATGTTGGTAAACGGGGGTGATCATCTTGGTTAACAATGAGCTAAACCTGGTGATGTAATCAACCCAGCTTTGGGGATCGAATTGTGGGGGGAAACCTGAAGGGGGGGTGTCCTTGTATGGAACTTTCCCGATATGTATGGTCCTGTCAAGGTACGATTTTATGGATTTGGATTTCTGGCAGTTAAACTCAGCTCGAGCAGGCAATCCTGTCTGTATTGCTCCTAGACTGCTTCCACAGTTTGTGCAGGTGTTGCTTCTAGTCAAAGCGTTTCTTCAGGTCATGGGACCACCATGCTTTGAGTGAGGAAAGACTGTGATCCTTCTTGTGGCTGCATAGCTTATCACAGAGACAATCCAGTTGGTAAGCAGGGTGACAACCAGCTGGACTTCACATGACTCGAGGATTGACCAAGGGATGAGCAAATGCTGCCTTGATGCATCTCGGTATGTCTAGGAATGTTGGGCTGACATGGGACATCGTTTTTGTTGGCTGATTGAGAAAATGACAATCAGTCAGTTTAAACTGTATCAAGAGTGGATCATGTTCTCTGGGGTTTGATTGATAGTATAGGGTATGGATAAGGTCAAGTTGGTTGGCTCCATGAGTTGGAAGTTCACTGACAAGGAAGACGTGAGAAAGGAGCTGCTGCTTTAGGTGGTTAAGTTGAGGAGGCAGATTGAATTCGCCACATACGATGTTGACAGTGGTAGGTTGAAGCTCGTCCAGGATCCAATTAGCTACTTCAAGAATGACATCTTGAGATGGTGATGGGGGACATAAACTACAACTATTTGGAGTATGATAGATTGGTTCTTGAGTTTGACAGAGATGGCTTCAAAATCTTGCAATTCAGTAGAAATGATAAAGTTCAGTGTGAAGAGGGTTCATTTAAAAAAAGATGGCAGTACCCCCTCCTTTCCTGTTATCTCTCGACTTAAAGGAGGAGCCATATATCCTGCTGGGACAGGGATTGCAATACATTCCTGGCTGCACTCTATGATTCAGAGAAGATCCAGGTGTCCAGCAAGGAGTAAATGCTCTAAGGTGTCAAATTTATTTCTAATGCTGTGCCCATTTTCGTAGAGTAGCTGAAGCATAGTAGTAGTAGTAGGGATTTTCACTAAGGTTGTTGGCCTGTTATATTTGCCTTTCAGAGGCTTATGGGAAGAGCGATCTGTGATGCTTGTTGGAATAATCCTGTCACTTTCGGGTGGAAGTGGTATACATGCAGGAGGTGGCACAGAATGGTGTTTACTAGGAGGTACGGGATATGTGCGATGACATGCGGGACTATCATATTCTCGGCTTGCCATCAAAGGCCTTTAGGGGTGAGCTAGTTGGCATCCAGTGGTTCGTTGCTGTGGCTAAGGTGTCTTTATTGCGAGCGGTCTCATAAAATGGTCAGATTATTGCTCCAACTGGCCACATAGATGGGTGAGAGATTTTATTGCAATCTTTTGAGTTGCAGTGAATAGCTGCATATTTAAAAGCTTCATTTTGACATTTAGACTGGCAGCTGCTTTACTGAAACGCATAGTCAGAGTTCTTCTTCAACGACATGATTTGGGTGGAGGTCGTATGGGATCAAGTTTTGAGATGAAGATGGTTGTTCTTGCATTAGTAGGCTGTCTTATTGCATGCAGCTATGATGTAGGAGAAGATACAGAAGTTCTCAGTGTGATGCAGAAGATCAAACTGGGAGCTTCTGTATTGGTGGGGTCCTTTGAGTGAGTTTTGTGTGGATAGCTGGAGGAGCCTTCTGCGCACGTGTGGGAGGTGGTAGCAGCAGAGCTGTGGGCCACAGCTCAGCTGCTACCACCGGAGGAGTATATACTGATGTCTACAGGTTTTGAGCTAGCACGTGCATATGTGGGGTTATTTCGTTTGGGCTGACTTTTAGTGTAATGTCGTGATGCAAAAGGTGGTTGGAAGAATGATGGATAACAGCTGCACTGTTGGGTCATCGAGTGAACAGGGTCTTCTCTTAGCTTAGCTGTTTGCTGTCTAGGCTTTTAGGTTCCATGAGTGCTGGCTGGTTTCTTCTTTTGAGGACCAAGCTGGTCTGGCTGGTTTGCAATGTACTTTTTTGAAATTTCTCTTGATCGTCATCTTCTGTTTGTGTGGAGGCATCTCAGGCCCGCAGTTAGTGTTCCCTAAGGTTCGCAATGCTAGCTGTTGGGCCAAGCACTACTTGACATTGGGGGTTTGATGTCAGGTTGAATTGTAAGATAGGTGAGGTGCTCTGATGCTTGGTTGAATGGTTAGAGCTTTAAGCATGGGGATTGGGTGAAACTGATCTGCCAGCTTCTTGTTTTCTTTTGATTGTGTCTGTAAGCTCTTGTAGTAGTTTTAGGCCTTGTAACTGATAGTGCATTAGCAGGCCTTGATTAGTGAGCATGAGCTCTAGTTTGTTCTGAAAGGATGTCAGCTTTTTTTGAATATCCACAGTGTTGTCTCTCATCTCATTAGCATTAGCATTAGCATTAGTAGAGGCATTTGATGCAAGAAAGCAAGCTTATGCAGCATCAGCCAAAAAAAAAAAAAAAAAAAAAAAAAAGTAACATAAATAAATAAAAATAACCACTTCCACTTCACCCCTCTGTTCGTTCGAAATACCTGTCCAGCTGAGCCTTAAACTTATTTAGGCTATCAACTTCCACGACAAGGGATGGAAGTCTGTTCCACCCACCAACCACCCGCTGGCTAAAGGCAAATTTCCGGACATCTATCCTACATCTGTCTTTCCTCAATTTGAATTTATGCCCTCTCAGGTGATTTTTCTGAGCTAGAGGAAGAATCCCATCAGCATTGAGCATGCTCAAACCATTCAAGGCTTTGTACACCTCTATCAGATCACCCCGCTGGTGCCTAGTTTCCAGACACTGTAATTTGCAAAACTTAAGCCTTTCTTCGTAAGAGAACCCCTTTGTCCCATTCACCAATCTAGTTGCCCTTCTCTGTACTCGTTCCAGCAGCTCTACATCCTTCCTGAAATGAGGCCTCCAGGCCTGTATACAGTACTCTAGGTGTGGCCTGACCATTGCCTTATACAAGGGAATAATCACCTCCTTATCCCTGCTAGAAAAATTCCTATATATCATTGACAATACACCATGAGCTACTCTTGCAGCTCGTCTGCACTGCTCAGAGAACTTCATATCTGCCTGCACCACCACCCCCAGGTCCCTTTCATTCTCTACCACTGTCAGTGTAGTACCACAGAGTTGATACGTTGCTCTGGGGTTGCTGTTTCCCATATGTAGTACTTTACATTTGTCAATGTTAAACTTCATTTGCCACCTCGAAGCCCATCTGCTCAACCTTTCCAAATCCTGTTGCAGCAGCATAGTGTCAGTAGTGTCCTTGACAACCCTGCCAACCTTCGTATCGTCTGCAAACTTGGACATTAAGCCTGATATATACCATCATCAATATCATTTATAAATACAGAAAACAATAAAGGCCCCAATACTGAACCCTGAGGGACTCCACTATTAACGTTAGTCCACGATGAGCAGTGTCCATTGATTACCACTCTCTGTCTTCTCCCCCTCAACCACCCCTTTATCCATAGCAGCAACTTGCCTCCAATGCCACACTGCTCCAATTTGTGCAGCAGTCTTCCATGTGCAACAGTATCAAAAGCCTTTCTAAGATCCAAGTATATAATATCAAAGTTATTCCCTGCATCCAGTTCTTTTGTGACTGCATCATAGTATCCAATCAAATTGGTCAGGCAAGACTTCCCCTTAACAAAACCATGCTGTGTCCTAGCTATAACTGAAGTCTTGTCTAGATGATCCTGCAGTGCTTCTTTCACCAGTGCCTCCATTAATTTTCTGGGAACAGAAGTTAAACTCACAGGTCTATAATTACTTGTGTCAGCCTTTGATCCCCCTTTGTGAATTGGGGTCACATTTGCACATCTCCAGTCAATGGGTACCTCCCCTGAGTCCAAGGAAGCTCTCATAATTATGGCTAAGGGTTTACTTACCTCCTTTGCTGCCTCCTTTAATATAACTGGATAGATCCCATCCACCCCAGGTGCCTTTCTTGTGTTTATCTTCAACAATTTCTCCTCCACTTTGCTCTCAGTTATTACAAGATTCTCTAGCTTACTGCTAGAGTTGAATACACCTCTGGCATTCCCCTCGCTGAATAACTCCTCATGTGTGAATGTCGATGCAAAATATTCATTTAGTTTGTTAGCTACCCGAGCAGGGTCATCAACAGTTGACCCATCGATCTCAAGTGGACCAATCTGATTCATCCCCTTCCTTCTAGAGTTTACATAAGTAAAGAACTCTTTGCTGTTTTTCTTCGCATCCCTTGCCAAGGATCTCTCGTAATCTGCCTTCGCCTGCCTAACCTCCTTTGTAACTTGGTTACAGATCAACTTGTATCTATCATAGGCGTCCGTGTCACATGTTAATTTGTATGTATCCCATGCATTTTTCTTCTCTGCCATATGCCTCATTAGTTCATCTGACAACCATTTAGGCCTAAACCTTGAACAATATTTCTTAGTTGGTATGTAAAGCCTAGTAGCTTCCACGATAAGTTCTTTGAATGCTTCCCATTTTGAATTTGCTGTTGGCAATATCATCAGTTGATCCCACTGTATAGAATTTAAATACTGTCTCAGTCCATTGTAGTCGCCTTTACGAAAGCAATACCCCTTCCCTTTACCCCTAATGGTAGTTACCTCTTTGAGTAACTCCCACTTCAGCACACTGTGATCACTGCCACCAAGTGGTTCATTTATCTGCAGATTCTTAATGCATGAAGAATCACTACTGATAATCAAATCAAGAGTATTACTCCCTCTAGTTGCCTCCCGAACATGCTGATGTAGAAAACAATCATCCAATAAATCCACAAAAGTCTTGCTACTGTGTGAGTGACCAGCCCCCAAATTCCAGTCAATATCTGGGAAATTAAAATCCCCCATTATAAGACTCTCTGATTTACTGGCCCACTCTATTTCTCCGAACAGTTTCTTATTATACTCATCAGAGTCATTAGGCCTATAGCACACTCCTACTCTCAATTTTGATCTCCCAATGCTTATGTCACACCAAACTGACTCGACACTGCACTGTCCAGCGATGTCGACTGGCTTCACTTCCTTGGATTTTATGTGTTTTTTAACTAATAGCATAACCCCTCCTCCCTTCCTATCCTGTCTATCCTTTCTGTAGACATTGTACTCCCCAAATTCCAGTTCTGCATTTCTTATATCTGTGTGACACCACGTCTCTGAAATCCCCACAATATCTGCCTTTGATGTTTTGAGCAATACCTCAAATTCATCAAATTTATTTACTAAACTCCTAGCATTGGTGTACACACAAGTATACATGCACCTGTTCTTTTTCTTAGCTACCCTAACACAACCCATGTGTTTACTTGTACCCCAATGATTCCCAGCAGTCTCTGAAATATCCTGCATCTTATTTTCCAGGCTGCGGCTCATTCCAATAGAAGCAGTGCAAGAATCACTTTCACCTCTGCCAGTGGCTACTGTTAATCTATTAGTCCTTGTATCCCCCCAATCTAGCAGTTTTCCGACCCACCTAACATTGCCTCGATAGCATCAGCAAACATTCTTGCACCCTTTCTATTTAAGTGTATCCCATCCCTGTAGAAGCAGTCTCTCCTGTTAACAAGTACAGACCAGGCTGAAAAAAATTCTACCCCTTGAGACCTGCACAATCTTTCCAGGGCCGAATTGATTGACAGGGCTCTCATCATATACTCCCTCCTATCGTGTCTGGGCAGAATTGCAGACACTTTCAATTTCAACCCTAATTCACGGCTTTTTTTCATCAGTGACCTGTACTTGTCAAGTAATTCCGCCGGTCTCCTACTCTTAATGTCATTAGTGCCAACGTGTACAACTATATCACCTTTTGTGCCCTTAAAAGATGATATCCGCTCTACAACGTCATCAACTTTTGCCCCTGGCAGACATACCCTGGTCCTATTCCACCTATCCTTTTTACAAAGCATGTTTCCCGTTTCCCTGACAATAGAGTCACCAACAACTACTAGTTCCTTTGGGACCAGCGCATTCTGCCTTGGGGGTTGCCGCTGTGTTCCGCGATGACCAAGTGCAAGCTCTGGCATTGGTGTGGGCAGCTGAGAGCTTGATGGGCCCCTCACTTGTAATCCTTCGAGGGCATCCACCCTATCCTTCAAGCTCTCATATAGGCCCATAACAACGCTGAGTTGTCGCCTTATCTCCTTACACTCCTTGCATCGCACACACACAAAGACATCCCCCATGGCAGTATCATGTCCCATACTTGACTGCTCCGCAAACATCAAGCAAATAGTGCATCTTACAAGGCTGTGATTCAGAGGACAACTGCCCCCCCTCAGTTCTCCCCTGGGCCACAGCATTCCCATTAGCTTGAGCCCTTTGCTTTGCTGCTCTGGTTTGAGTCATGATTTAGATTTACTTTCAATAAAATTTCAATTTCTGTACAAAATTAAATCCTAAACTTGTATCCAAACACAGTTATAACGCTATATTTATGTTTCAGTAACGAGTGTTATCTACGGAATATTTACGTTTCAGTAACGAGTGTTATCTACGAAATATTTACGTTTCAGTAACGAGTGTTATCTGCGAAATCCCTTTATATAACTTTCGTATCAAGTTATGTATTAATTATTTGTTTTTACTAATTATTTATGTTACGTAACCTAAGTGGTTATATGTATAATTAATTATGTTAAATAAAATTAATTATATTACGTTTGTAATCTAAGTCGTTATATGTATTTATTTAAACGTACAATTTAACTGCTAACGAAGTTCAACTAACGCTATCTAGTACGGTATATCGTATCACAAAGGCGGGAAAATTACGAACGGTTAGCGGAGTTGAAACACGTGGAAACCTTTACCGATACTTTTATGCAATTACAAGGCCGAGTAAAGAATAAATACACCAAATTAATCAGAAAATCACAAAATAATGTTATACTACTAAATTTAAATCAAAAGTTTTAGAAAAACAATAATTTCAAATCAATAAATAAGAAAAATCCACTTAGCGGCTTTGAAAACGACCGTCTCTAGTAGCCTCGTCATTTTTTATCTTTATCTGCTTTGCATAAACTGAGTTAAGTTTTTGAAACAAAGCCTCATATCTATATTTATCCACTTGATGTACTAATTATGAGACAGGTGTTTTTTTTTTTTTGGGTTTATTGGTAGCGGACTTGGATGTGGGAGTTTCGGCTACGGCATTTGCTACTGTGCAACTCTTTGGGTTCACATTAGTGTTGGCAGGGTCATGTGTGAGGCAGGAAGCGCATTGCCATGCATTTTGCATAATCTTTTTCAATGTTTTGTGTGAAATTCCGGCACATCTTAGGCAGTAGCTTCAATTGCAGGTAATATATTTGATTTTGTTCTTAACTGCTCTGGGACAGTGGCTGCAGGACTCTGAGTTCTTCATTCTGACAGAGACTTTGACAGATATAAAAGTTTAGTAAATTATTCAAATGAGAGTAGGCAGTTCAAGTAGTAGCAATTTCACTTTGTTTTCACTTTAATGAGCACGATTTTCAGTAGAAACATAGAGCATTTATTGTAGATAGTTCTAACTGGATTGCTTCAGGCAGAGATCAGTTTGGTGTAGGTGGGGATGTAGAGCAGGCTACAACAGATTGTGTCAGTTCATTCTTGTTTAGCTTGCGGGTTGGTAGAAGAGTCAGTGCTATATCAAGGTCTTCAAAGTTTTATGAGTACCTGTTTTTGATCGTGAAAGCATCGATCTGCTTAATGAATAAAGGAAGAGATGACCCGGGGGATATAGTTCAATAGAATTAGTTGAGTCGCATACCATACTGTCTAGTACAAGGCTACAAGATGATTTAGCCATCGGATTAGGTAGCCTTTCTGTGTGCATTCTGTTTTGAAGTTGTCATGTATATTAGTGCTGTTATATTGTAGCATGTGTCATCATCCTCTGATTGAACTCCAATTTCCATGTTGCTATTTTGCAGTTTCACTTTCTTCTAATTTTCAACAGTAGCTGATTTTGTTGTTTTGGGCAAGGTTGAGATACTGATCAGCATGCTGCTGGTTTCATTGACTATAGGTTTTTTATTGCAAGTTAGCACAATTTTGGCCTAAGTGGCAAAGGAAATGTTTGGTTCTATGGAGATATCTGTTTGGGTTGCAGCTGAGTGACTGTTTCTGGTAACCGATGCATATGATCAGCTAGGCATGGTTAGCAGCATTTGTTTTCTTGCTTCAGGGGATGTGACTCCATGCCCCACTTTATATTTCTTGATTTTTTTTTTTTCCCTATTTTCCAAAGGCCACAAGCTTTAGAAAATGCAGGATGACTTCCTTTAGTGTTTAGGCAAATAGGAGTGGAGGCTGTACAGTCTCCTTAGAGCAACAAATAGGACATACAGCATCACCATGGCATGCCGTCTGAGAATGGCTGTACTTCTGGCACTTAAAGCAGTGAATGCAATTTGGGCTGTAAGGCTGGATCTTGCAGTTTAAGTATCCTGCTTTGACAGAGAATGGAAGAGTCAGAGTACTGAATGTCAAAATGATGGACATGGTTGGTAGTAGATAGCCATCTTTCACAAGTCACTTTTTGTTCTCTAAGCTCTTGTACTATTTCTTCTTCAGAAACAGTAAGCCCCATTTGCTGATAATGCCCCTAGAAGTGTTATGGGGTGTAACTGACACTGGAATATTGTTAAATGTTGTTAATTCTAATCACTTTTCTGAATGATTTGGAAGCTTCAATTAGCTTCCAAATCATTCAGGTTGGAAACGCTTCACCATTTTGGACGATCCAACAACCTACTCTAAACATTTCTGGATTAGCTTGCCAACAGGGTGTGTTGATAATGAGTGCATTACAAGAAATGCTGGCATACCTGTATTTTGTTTTTCTGTTCGCAGTCTGTTTGGGGGATTCAAGTCATACTCTGAGACAGCGTTAACAAATCTGCCACCTGTGAGTGCTTTCTATAAATCTGCCTATAAATCTTCTATAAAAATTGCACTCTGTGTATTCCTCCTTTAAAAACTTCTACACACAAAATAGTGAGGTAATTTTTAGTACACTATGTACAGACTGTAATGCAAGGTATGTTGGCAAAGCCATTTGTTGTCTGGAGAATTGCTTGAAGGACCACTGAGAATGCCAGTTTGCCCAATCAGCAATAGCCATGCACTAATGTCAGGAGAGACATGACCTTCAGCCAAAATGTCCAAATTATTGATAGTGCATGAGATTTCAAGATCCATCACTGGCTGGAATCTATCCACATGTGCAGCACTAGACATAATTTGATAACAAATGAAGGTATACAAATGCATCTCACCTTTGAATCTGTACTGTTGCTCTTGAGTTGGATGGTTTTCTCTTATATACATATCATTAATACTACTTTTTTTTTTTTAGTTTTATAACCCCCCCCCCCCTTCCAGTAAGTTGTGAATGACCTGGGACATGCAGGAATCAATTTTGGAACATGTAGGAATATATCATTCACCATCATGCAAGTGTTGCATAAGAGTGGCTAGTATAAATGTGATGAAAGCTCTTGAGTCTGAATGTCTTTAGATTTTATGATTTTATTTTTAGCCCTTTAAGTATATTTTAAACACGTTAATTTACGTTTTAATCATTGATATTTTGATCTTTATTTTTTATTTTCGTAAATTTTTAATGATAAATATATTCTGAAGTCTGGTCAGGGTAATCAAGTATTACTCATGTATCCAGTTTCCAACCTCTAAAGGTTTTTTCAATTATGAATGTTGTATAATTTTGGAGCAATGTAGAATTGGGGTGGGGGACTAGTTACTACTTTATCCATACTTTTATACTTTGGATACAGGGATGATTAAGTGTTTATAAATGACTATTGCCCATCGTGGGTAATGTGACGAGTGGGATATCACAGAGGTTGGTGTTGGGCTCCTTACTATCGTAAGGTGATACATCAGCATGTTGTTGTAGAAAATTCTGGTCTGACCTCAAATGATACAGATAATGATACTAATCAAGATATGCTACATCAAGATTTAGAAAAACTAGGAAGAAATTCTGAAAAATGGCAAGTGAAATTTAACTTTGGTAAATGCATGATACTGACTGTACTTGCCTAGCACCAAAGTCAAGATAGTTGATAAGGAAAAAGACCTAGCAGAAACTGTATGGTGAAATATGAGCATCTCTGAGCAGTGCAAACAGACTAGGGCAGATCATGAGGGTTCTGTTAATGACATAATGAAACTTGTACAGTGGGGACAATGGGGTGATTATCTTGTAAAAGGCAACTGTTAAGCTACATGTGGAACCTGCATATAGGTTTGGAAACCTCATTTTCGGAAGGACAAATTTGTTGGAAAGGGTGCAGAGAAGACCCAGAAAGTTAATTGGGGATGCCAAAGGATATTCTTACCAAGAACGTTTTGGGATTCTGTAAATTATAATCTCATGGAACTTAGGCACATTATATTGTGACCTAATTGAAGTTTATAAGGCTTTAAAAGGGTTAAATCTTGGTAGCATCTCTACCCTTTCTTAGATCACACACACACACACACACACACACACACACACACACACACACACCCACCCACCCACCCACCCACCCACCCACCAGGTACATATATTCAAATTTAAAAAAAGGATGGGTACATAAAGTTAAATTAAAAAAGGATGGCTGCAGAATAGATGAGTGGAAATTTATATTTAGCCCAGAGTAATTGATTGGTGAAATTAACTTTTACCTAATAAAGTAACGTAGTTTCTGTTAATAATTTTGGATGGCCATGTTTGGTTAGAAGTGTTAAGATATAGCATGCAAGAACATCAGACATTTGGGTCACAATGTGTGCTCAAACCTTGCATATGACCACTGAGCTATCTCAGAGCCATATCCAGCTAGTGCCTAAAAATGGTGATAAATCCTTCCCTTCCCTTCCAGTTCATTTGCAATTCTCTAAAAAGAACACAAAGGGAAGGAGCTCAAAAATGGTTTCATTTTTATTCAAAGTAATCACCACCTAATTGAATACACTTATTACACGATCTAAAAGTTTCTGAAAAGAGTCAGTGAAGGTTCCAAATAGATGATGTTCAGTTCGGCAATTGTTTTTCTTTATGTCCTCATTAACCTGAAATCTCTTTTCTTTGAGGAAGTTTTTGGCTTGGAAAAAAGGAACGAAACCTGTTTGTGCAATATAAGACGAGTAGGATGGACAGATGATCTGCACAGTGTTATGTTTTGAGAAAAATGTCTTCATAACAAGTACAGAATGGGCATGGTCACTGTCATGCCCATCCCATACCAGCTGCCTTTCTCTCAAAATTGCAGCCTCACCTGGAAAACATGCTTCATTAGTTTTTTGAACCAGCTGCCTTTCTCTCAAAATTGCAGCCTCACCTGGAAAACATGCTTCATTAGTTTTTTGAAGCAACTGTATGTAGAACACAGCATTGACTTCCTTCTTTCAGTACAAATTCTCTGTGAATCACACTCAATTTGTCAAAAAACATGATCAGCATTATCTTGAATCTTGGAATTCTGTAAACAAAACTTTTTGTGCCTTGGTGATGATTTTGAACTCCAATGACACTTCACCTCTGGGTTGTACTGAAACACTCAACACTCATCTCAAGTGAAAATACAGTGGAGAAAAGCAGGATCATCTTGGCACGTCTGAATGAAGTCTTTGCACAATTTATTCATTGCATTTGCTCATCCATGAGGCTGTGCAGTACAAGATCTCTTGCCCACAATTTTCCAAACTTTTGTAACTCTATCCTCATTTTGAGAGGTTGATGGATGCCCACTTCTTGGGTCATGGTGAACATCCTCGTGTCCATTTTTGACTTAACATTTCATTACCCTAAACAATTTTTAATATTTCATACAATGTTTGTTGCAGAGTTACCTGATATAAAACAAAATTTGATACTTGTTTGTTGTTCCACTGCAGAATTGTGACAGGGAACATTAACTCTACTAAAGAAGCTGGTTGTTACTTACAACCTATAAGTCTACAGGACAATCTCTGTACCCTCATCTGTTGAATGAAGTTGGAACTATAACATACTAGCTGCATAAACAAGAAGATTCAGACCACTTGGAAAGCCAGAATATCACAACTGAGCAGCAGAAGAGACGTAAGCAGAAGAGCAAACAATGCAAGGAGCAATTGAACATTGATGTAGCAGTTATGGAGCAAGTCTACAAGATGTATCTAAAAGTGTACATGTCCTAAACTGACTACCGAAAGGCCTTTCCATGCCCCACAGCTGGATGTTAGAAACACTGAAGATCTACAAAGTCAACCCGACACTGACACACTTCCAAGAAGCAACCATGGTAAAATGGAGGAATACCATCACACAGTGGCATATTCAGGTATCATTGTGTGTGTGTGTGGGGGGGGGGGGCATGCAGACTAGGTCCAGGTACCATTGTAATGGGAGGCATGGCGACCAGGCTTTTGAGTTTTTTTAGAATGCCTCCTGCCTTCTTTTTCTTTAATTTCAAATTTTTGGAAGAGGGGCATATGCCCCTTCTGCCCACCCCTGAATACGCCCCTGTCATCAAGGTTGAAAACATCACGACCAGACCGATCACCATAGAAGAGGAATCTTCCAGGGAGATGCCCTGAGCCAACAGTGGTTCTGTCTAGCACTCAACTCACTGTCCACCATGCTTAACAAACAAGTATAAATAACCCCAAAAGAAAGAAGGAAGGGAAAACTTGTACTCTCTCTCAGTTGATATATATGGATGAAATCAAATGCTATACAGCAACCGAGAATCAATAACAGCTGCTCTGGATCATCAAATAGTTCGGCACTGATTTCAGGATGCTATTTGGCCTAAACAAAAGCAAGGCTCATTATTTGCATCAGGGAAATCCAAATGGCCAAAACTAACTGCTGAAGACTGGTGAAGAGATTGAAGCCATGACAGAGGGAGAGACCTACAAATATCTGGGACTGACGAAGGCTCAGCAGCTGAACACATGGAGATCAAGGCCCACATTCAGAAATATTATTATTAATATAAATACCTTTTCTCCTTTATGGGATTTTTTCCACCCACGTGTTGGGTACTGGTACCAAGTGCATGGAGTAGTTGGGTGTGTTCGGTTACTATTATTATTATTACTGCCGGTCGATGAGCTATCTGACTATCCTATAAGTGGTTAGGATTGCTTGGGGGAAATTATGCAGTCAGATGTAAATGGCGGATGGCGAGTAATGACGACTTTGCACTATCTTCAATTTATTCAAGTAATTACAACATGGATTTTTCAGGTTTGAAGAGTTACAGATGAAAGAAAGTAAATTAAGTCAGGTAAGAATAGTTTTTGTGATTGTATTTGCCTATTTTTGCTCTTTTGAGAGTGTTTTTGCTCAGTGCGATCACTACAGCACCAGCTGTATCGAACCCACTGGCACAGCCACTGATTTGAGTACATCTAAAAAGCACAAAAATTTTGAATATATTATACTTCAAACTGCTTGTGATAAGGTTATTTTGTATGGGAAACATAATGCTAATGACAGAATTAACTTATACTTAGTTTATAAGAGAGTTTTCTTTGTCTACTGGCATTTTCCCATGAAAATTGGAAAATTGCAATTTTTGACTTCTAGTGGGCCTACACTGGAAATAAGTACTTCAAACCACTACTTAAAATGTTAGCAATTGACTTACTGCTATGAAAGTGTAGTTAATTCAGAAATTATGGCTGAAAAATCAAATAATGGCAAAATCCTGAACAATGACTTAAAAGACTCCTCTGAAAATGAAGTTAGAGTGCTCAGGGAGAAAGCCCCTATTAATGAAGAAAATAATAATGAAATAGATAGCTGGCACCCTCAGTATTAGGAAAGGAAAAATCAAGAAACTATAAAAATTCCAGAGTTGGAACAAAAGACAGAAGAAGAACTAAAACTAGACTACTTAACAAATTTTACTGATCCTATCAAACAGGCAAAGGAAACCAGAGTGTATCTAGAAGAATATATGAACAAGCAAACCAACAGGATTACTTCTGCAATTAGGCTGCACATAGCGAACTGTTGGTCACTGCTTGAGCAGCACCTTATTGAAAAAAACACAGAGAACCAAAAGTTAAAAACAAAGTTAGAGATTACAACTGAGGAGAAGAACAACTATAAAACAATGAACACATTAACCTATGACCAAGCTGCAAAGGTTAATGGTAAACAGGACATAACTAGAGCTAAACAAATAGCTACTAAGCAACCTAATATAAACAAGGAAAGCAACATTATTATTGTGAAAGCAAAAAGTGACTCTACCCATAAAACGAGTGAGGCAGTTAAGGACACAGTTGTAAAGTTGACAAAGTTGAGGCCTCGTCTGAGAGAAATAAAGACAAACAACATGCAAAAAATCAGGAATAATGGAGTGCTGATTGAGGTAGCAAGCAAAAAAGATCTAAGAAAAATAGAAACCATCCTGAGGTGGAAAAACTGGGATTGCTCCCTGGAAAACCAAAAGGGGAAAATCCAAATATTACAATCTTTGATGTACCTGTGCCAGTAATAGAAAAAGAATTCATGACAGACATCTACTTCAAAAACTTTAACAATGAAATGACAATAAATGAATTTGCTGCTGAGTTCTTGCTGAAAAGAGCAACCAAAAAAAAAATAAAATAAAAAAGGAATAAACATATCAACATAATTGCAGAAATTACACAGAAAATTTGGAAGGTATTGCAGGGACAACAGCGAATCTGGCTGGACCAGTCATAGATTTAGGGAACATTTCCCTATCCCAAGATGCTTTAACTGCCATAAATATGGTCACATTACCAAAGAAATTGGTAATGTGACCACATTCTTTCTGCAGTCAGAAAGAATGTGTGTGTGTGTGTGTGTGTGTGTGTGTGTGTGGTCACTGTGCAGTAGCTGGCCATGATTACAAAAATTGCAAAAATCAGTCACAGCAGCCAAAATGTGCTATCTGCAAGGCAGCAAGGCTGACTGACTACACACATAGTATCAGGGGAGATAAATGCCCCTGTAATAAAAAAATGGTAAAACTTATACAATCTATGACCAACTGTGGGCCAGATTGAAAACATAAATGTGACTAGGTTATACATCTAATCTTGTCCAATTGAAAGAGCTGTTGTAAATCAGATCAAACTCAAATTAGAAGAAAATAATGCAGATATCTTGGTAATCCAGGAGCCTTTCACACACACATATGGGTAGGTTTCAGGGATACCCAAGAGGCTAATAAAATAATAGAATACACTCAGGCGTCACTTCTACAGCAATAGTAGTTAAAAATACAGAGGTGGGTCACCTCTGCTCCCCAGTGGGAGTGTGTGTCCATATCACCAGTGCTGTAGGACAGTTTTACATTATTTCACTATATTCCAGACTAAGTGAAGATACAAATACAACTACTGAATTGACACAAGCAGTCACAGACTTGCTACCTACAGCAAATATAGTGTGTGCTGATATCAACTGCTGGTCAGTCTTATGGCATAGCCGTACGGAAGACAGAGCAGGCGCACACAACGGCCAGATACTTTCAGACTATATAGCTACCTCACCCTTTCAAGTGCTAAATCAACCAAATAACCTCTCAACATTTAGCAGTACCATGTGGGAGAGTGACACTGATGTTACTTGCCACCAATTCAATAGCTTATAAAATTACAGAACTGGTGCACCCGGCCAGTCTGAACCATATAAGATCATAGAGCCATTTCCTTCAAACTAAACAGGCAATTACAAACAACCCAACACTCCTTGTGGGATATTAAAAGGTATAACCTTAAAAAGGTAAACTGGCAGATTTTCGCAGAACATAGCAGCTGAGCTGCAAAAACAGGAAAATGAGTGGTCTAGATCAGGCAACTGTAGCCTGGGCGAGCAAGCACTGATTATGACAAATATTTTAACAAAAACAGCAAACCTGTCTATACCATGGGAAAAAACTGAGGAAGCAGGCAGTTCGCTGGTGGTGCCCCGAACTGACTATACTCAGGAGAAGGGTACACCAGGCGAGGAGACATTTTCAGAGCCAGAACATCTTGGCCACAAAATGAGGTGGATGCACTGAGAGATTTTTTATAGAACTCTCAGGAATCAGTATACAGCACTTATAAGAGTCAACAAAAAGGAATGCTGGAGGCACTTGGTGGGAACTACTGGAATACTAGTAGAAAATTCCCCTTGGGGAATTTTCTACAGAATAGTGACCAAGAGGAGATGTCTTAGAAACTACCGTCAAACCAGATGGATCCCCAATCCTGTGTTGGGCGGATTCTGTAAATAGCATCCTAGACAGTATTATTCCGATTGACACTGGGAATCATTCCTCCACCCAGCTAGACATTAAAAAATAAAACAATGAATATGACAATGCCAATATTGAACCTCTGTTTACTATACAAGACTTAGAAATAGCACTATTTAAAACTAAAAACAATACAATTTTTGATAATCTCTTAGAGGTTGAGATTATCAAAAAAATTGTGGGAATAGCATCAGACAAATTAATAGCACTATATAATAACTGTATGACAGAAAGTATATTCCCAAAAATATGGAAAAAAGCAGTGTAAAGATTAATTCTCAAAAACCCTGAGAAAAACCTACTGATCCCAAATCATACAGACCAATAGTCCTATTCCCTGTACTAAGGGAAATATATACAAAAGACTAACATATAGCAGATTAGCTCAATACTACACAGATGCAGGTTTACATTCCAACAATCAGTATGGTTTTAAGTAGGGCAACTCTATGGAGGATGCCATGCACCACCTACTGACAACAGTTAAAAACTCAGAGAAGAAATATATGCTAGCAACCTCTACTGACTTTGCTGAGGCATTTGACTCACTCTGGTGGCCTAGTGTCTTTAGGAGACTCTGCCAGGCAAATGCCCCACAAAACCTCTATAAGGTAATAAACAGCTACGTTACAGACAGAAGTGTCTCAGTACACACAAAGTTCTAGGAATTAATATGCCCTGTGAATAAAGGTTGCCCACAGGGTTCAATCCTTGGCCCTTCCTTCTGGACGAATTTCTGGCTTCGGATCTGGGCCTGTGGAAAGCCTGGCATTTGCAGATGACATGATTTTCCTTGTAAAAGGTAACACGAGAGTGGTTGTAGAGAAAATATCAAATGCTACCCTCTTGCAGCTGCAGGAGTGGGCACAAATGCACATGCTCAAAATATAACCGGAAAAATCCAAACAAATACTTCTAAAAGGCAATTTGGACACTACAAGACGTCCACAAATCGAAATTAATACAACTACTATAAAAATGATAACAGAACTAAAATATCTTCGTGTGGTCTTTAATTCAAAATTAACTTTTTATTCCCATTTGACCTACTTGGCAAAGAAAGTGAGAAATTATGCAGGTATGATTGCCAGGATCAGTCGAGCAGACTGGGGGCTCAAACGAAAGACCCTGCCAATCATATACCGTGCAATGTTCCTACCTGTTATCACCTATGGAGCCGGTGTGTGGCTCACCCGCTCGGCCATAGTAAGAAATATGAATAAATTAGAACTGACACAAAGACAACAGTTAAAAACCCAGAGGAGAAATATATGCTAGTAACCTCTATTGACTTAAAATACTTCTTAGTATCACCAGAGCATGCTGTGAACTCATGCTGTGACTGCAGTATAAGTGCATTCCCATCTAGCTGATCCTGCATTTCTTCCTTAAGCAGAGATCCTTTTAATTTCCTTGGAACAGAACTTAATCTAACATGTCTGTAATTACACAATCCTTTGTGAATTGGCAATACATTTGCACATCTCCAGTCCATAGGGACCTCTCCTGAAACTAAAGATACTCTCATAATCATGGCTAAGGGTTTGCTTATCTCCTCTGTTGCAACCTTTCAAATAATTGGATAGATCCCATCTACTCTGGATGCCTTTTTTATGTTAAGCTTCTACAATTTCTCTTCCACTTTCCTCTCATTTATCACAAAATAATTTAGCTCCCTGTTAGATTTTCATGAACCTCTGGCATTCCCCACCCTAAAGAACTCATGTTGAATGTACATATAAAATACTTATTGATTTTATAATCTCAAATAAAATTTGGAATACCCAATATAGTAAATACCACAAGGAAAGGAATGGTAGTAATTACTATAAAGGGGGGGGGGTGTACAGCCAATATAACACACATGAATGATATGATGGGGTAATGAGATTTCAAGCCAGAGGAGAATCCATATTAGGAAATCTCTCACAAGGAATATCAAAGTGGACATGTGCACAAGTACCAACTTTAAAGGAGACAGTCTGAGAAAGAATAATTAGGACATATGAGATGATTGCTGTTGTTGAGTGTTAAGCACATCATTGACCATAGTGCCATTGTGTATTATATATATAATGAAGTGTGTGTTAACAGGCTGAGAAATATGGAATAACTCATAAGAAAATATTGCTGACTGATTACTGCCCCAACTGAAGAGCCCATCAGGGCTCCTCCAGTGTATGAGAGGACTCCAATCCAGATCTATAAAATGAATGACAAGTGACTAAACCACCACCACCACCACCACAAATGGCATGAGTGTGGTTGTGGCCGATGATAATTGAGATTCCAATTGAAAAAGTAACTAGGATGTGGCAGACTAGCAAATGGACATAAAAGAGATCATACTGAGACTATATATTTGTGAAATGAATTAGGGAGTTTTTGGAAGGTACAGATCTTTTTACAGATAAGTCTGTTCCATTAGTTTAACTATTCATGATACAATGAAATAAGGTTAAAGTGAGGGGAACATGTTATATCAATTAATAAAAAAATTTTAGTGATATTATATATATGTGTGTTCAAGTGTGTGTGTGTGTGTGTGTGTGTGTGTGTGCATGCATGCACACACGCACCTATTAAATGGAATATTTTTAATGGTTTTTTTTTTTTTCTTCCAATTTTCAAATTTTACTGCAATTTTTTTTTCTCAATTTCAATTTTTTTGAAAAGAAAAAAAAAAAAAAGCTGCTCAAAGGTTAAATAAATTTGTGGTACTGTAACAGGTAATGAGGGTCATCTACCTGCTAGTATGGACTAGGCATATTCATTCCTCTGTGTATGTGGTGAATGTCAGATTTTGATTCCTGTTACAGTGGTTTATAGATATGTTCCACATAATATATAATTTACCGTTACCACTACTGTAGTATTTATTATATTTTTAAAATTTTTTTATGATTTTTATATATGATTAATATGATTTTTAACTTAGGAATATGATGCCCACAGACTTTTCCTAAGGTGACTGATATATCTGCTGTATTGGTAACTTTGCTTTGCCACTTCATTACAAAATGTATTCTTTCTAAAGTTCCTGAGTTTTAGAAGTCAGTATTAGGTTTCAAAAAAAGGGAATTTTCAAAAAGCACCAAGTCCAATTCTGCCAGGTTTATGATGATCTCTTGCACTGATCATCATAAATCTGGCAGTACTGGGACTTTCCATTAGTTTTTGATACAGATGTAAATCATTATAAACAGTCACAGAAAGTAAAACAAATGAAATTATTGTAAACAAATATTACTAACACTGAAATAAATATGAACTTACAGCAGGATGAAACACATTTAAAGCTTCCACAGCAGCCTTTCCAGTTTGTTTGTATCCAAATATCAGATCAATCCAGTTGTGCAGATTACTAGTAACAAATTTTGATTCCAAAGCCTGTCGGTGGATTAACACAAACAGACGGGGGTCACCACGACACCAAGGAGGCAATTCAACATTATTTACTTGAATTCCTATTTGCCGAATTCCAAAATTAAAACCTAAAAATAAAATACTCTGTGATGTAATATATTCATTATTTCCCATTAAACAATTTTCTTCATATAAATTATTGAAACAGTGAACGGAAATGACATTACTTAAAAGTCATCACCAATCAGTCTATTTTCTAGGGCAAAAAAAAACACACCTTTTCCCTGGAATATGTTGCATAAATTCCCTTGTGTCTTATGGTCTGAATGCACACTAGGTGCATGCAGCAATTTTTAATTTTTTTTTTTTTTAGATCAGATTCTATACTGGCAGGAATGCCAACCCAGTGGCATTCATAGCTCTTGTTAGTGGCACACCAACTGATGTAAACAAAGAAAAAAAAAAAAAAAAAAAGTTAAAATAATCAGAATTAATATGATGTTTAAATTACACTTTATTTGGATTTAAATGTGGTAGGAACCCAAGATTCACATTTTCTGCTTTTTAGCCTATTTTTAATTTAATACATGTAAGGCATTGGTGAAGCTCATGACACTGATACTACAAGGAATCAAACATTTATTTATTAACCTATATTAAAGTTATTTTAGAAATGTAAAATAGTGTAAATTTTTTTATTGTAAGCTCTTACGCAGTAATTCCTTTGTATAGTTATCAAAAATATTTGGTGGAGCACGGGAGGTATTGATTTAGCATAAACAAGTGAAGTCTAAAACAGCTCACTAAAATTCCTCCACCATTTCCGGGGGGGGGGGGGGGAACCTATTTCTTTCTAGAAACCTTTTTCTGGAGAGGATTAGAGAGAAGTTTTATGTAGCTCCGACTTACTCCAATATATGAGATATTGACTCCCCCACTCCCACCCTGATTCTTCCTGATGACATCTACATGTAAAACAATAAGCAGCGAGATATCTGACCTTGGTAATCCCTGAATAAATCAGTGGGTCACCAGGTAATTCCTTCTGTATATCAAAAAGCCAGTGTGTATCTCTTCTAAAAATTAATGAGTTACCAGTGGAGAGAGAAAAACATATCTTCAGCAGCTCATATTATTGAGTTTTGTGGTTAAAAATTTGTAGTACTGAAGAAATGGGTGCAAGGGAGAAGAGGATGCTGACTTCAAACTGAATATATTAAATTATGCCAAAGAACATGGAACCAACTATATCTTTATTGCAATTAGTGGATTTCAGTGAAAATTTTACATGCATGCCTGATGCAATACCCATAACAACAACAATGCTAGGGGTTATTATTATTAGCCATATGGTGCAAGTTGTTGTTGTTGTTGTGTTTAACGACACATAGGCTTCTAGGGCCATATTGTGTCTTTCTAATGGTGAATATGAAATATTAGCTTAATTGTGATAACTATATTTTATGATATATTCCTATACGATTTAGGAAAGTAAATAGTTCTTTTTGATTAAAATCATCTCCCAGAATCTGTAATAAATTTATTGATAACTGCGTATTAGAAATTGACTTAAAGATGTCTAAGCGGATGGTTTGAAAGTGGGGACAGTCCACTAACAAATGTCGAATGGTCAGTTGTACTTGACATGATGTACATTGGGGAGCGCTGTCATTAGTTAATAGATACAGGTGAGTGAGGTGAGTATGCCCAATCCTTAGCCTTCCTAAAATTATTTCATCTCGCCTGTTTTTTCTGAAGCTGGATTGCCACAGCTTTGGTTCCAGTTTTATTTGGTAGAGTTTATTTCCTGGATAACCTTTCCAGATTAATGACCAGCTGTTATAACATACTTTATGGATAATGTGTTTGTAATCTGTATATGGAACTTGAAAAGTCTGCGAAATAGTGGTTTCTGGTTGTTTGGCTGCATGATCTGCTCTTTCATTGCTAGCTATTCCAGAATGTCCTGGGATCCAGCAGAATGTCACAGTTTGGTTCAATTCCTTACAGGCAAGTAACTTAGAATGAATCTGTTTTATTACAGGGTGAGAGGAATTGGTATTAGTATTTATGGCAGAGACAGCACTGAGCGAGTCAGTGTATATTAAAGAAGACAGAATTAGATGTTCAATAATGTGATCCAGAGCTAAGTTTATAGCATAGAGCTCAGCAGTGAAGATACTGCATTCTATTGGTAATGAGACATAAGTGCTAAATGATGGGAAGATTGCAGCAGCACCTACTCGGGTCTCTGTTTTTGATCCATCTGTATAGATTTTGCATGTGTTTGAATTAGAAAGAGTTAAGTTGCATGAAACTGTGCGATATTGGAAGGAGACAGCGTATTCTTTCCCCACTGTTGAAAGTAGTCATCATATATTGCACAGATATTTTTCCAGGATGGATCTGGTGGTGTTTTGTCCTGAAATATATTGCTGATTTCTATGTTCCATGATTGAGCCAGTTCCATAAATCTAAGTGGAGCAGGTCGGTTTTACATTAGGTTTACTGATGTAAAATGACTCGCATTCAGTATTGTAGAGACATCTCCAACAAGGATGAGAGGGCAGACTATGGATTTTTGCAGCATACATCAGAAGTAATGATTTTCTGCGAAGATGTAAGGGAGGTTCATGAGCTTCGATGCACAGGCTCTGAACCGGTAAAGTTCTGAATGCGGCTAGAGCGACTCTTAAAGCACAGTGCTGGATGGTGTTTAGTCATTCTAAAGTACTTTTCCTTGCTGAATCATATACTGGAGAGCCATAGTCCAAGCGAGATCTGATGAGAGCTCTATAAAGATGGATGAGGGTATGACGATCAGTGCCCCATGACATGGTTGACACACACACACACCGGAGGATGTTTAATTTCTTCAAGCAGCTGGTTCGAAGATAGGCCACATGTGCTTGAAAGTTCAGTTTCCTGTCTAGTATCAGACCAAGGAAATGGACATTGTGAGCAAAAGGAACTGGCACGTTATTTACCTTTAGCTCTGGATCAGGATGAAGTGACCGAAGTTTGCAGAAACAAGTGGTAGTGGTTTTCTGTTCAGCGAGATTATATCCATTTCATAAGGTCCAGGATTGAATTCTCGTTAAAGCAATTTGTAGCTGTCTTTCGATAGTATTCATGCTTTGCGATTGGCAGGATATGGTGAGATCATCAGCATACATTTATACTTCAATCATTTTTGGAAGTTCTTCTAAAATATTGTTGATCCTAATCGCAAATAGGGTTAGACTCAATATGGAACCTTGTGGGACACCCTCTTCTTGAATGTGAGATGTTGACAGCATGTTTTTATATCGGACCTGAAATGTACGCAATTTTAAAAAGTTCTGAATTATTAAAGGGAAATGTCCTCTCAGCCCCAACTGATGCATATCTTTAATAATACCATGACGCCATGTGGTGTCAAATGCTTTACGAATATCCAGGTTGATCATCACTAGATGTTGCTTTCTGATGAAGGTATTACGAATGTTGGATTCAATTTTTACAAGTACATCTAGGGTGGACTTGTTTTTACGGAAGCCATATTGGTGATCAGAAAGATTTTCGGAGTCTAGAATCCAGGTGAGCCTCTTATGTACCATCCTTTCAAAGATTTTGCCCAGACAGCTTGTCAGTGATACTGGTCTGTAATTCTCAACTAGAGAAGGATCTTTGCCTGGTTTTGGAATAGCACAAATATAGGAATGACGCCATGACAGAGGATACGTATTTTCAGAGAAGATCCGGTTATAAAAGAGTAATAGTGTGCCGAGATCGGCTTCACACAGATGCTTCAGCATACTGTAGTGAATGCCGTCTGGTCCTGCTGCGCTGTTCGGAGATTTGCTCAAAGATTCTCTCAGTTCAGATAGAGTAAACAGCTGGTTATATGGAAGTGAAAGTCTAGTTGTGAAATTAAACTTATGACGTTCTGAATCAGTTTTACTGCATTGAAAGGAGATCACATAAGAGGAACAGGCAGAAATGTTATAAAAAGATTCGGCTAAAGCATTTGCAATGTCAGTAGGAGAGGATAAGTCCTGCCCATTGCATTGTATTATCGGAGATTGCTGAGGTAGAAATTTCCCATTGAGAGTTTGAATTTTTTTCCAAATGATTCGAGTGTCAGTATTTTTGTTGATAGCTGAGGCGAATTTAATCCAGGAGTCACGTTTTGCTTCTTCCTAATTTGTCTTGCTTTGGCTCTGAGTTTTTTGTACATAATTAGGTTGGCGATAGTTGGAAATTTGCGAAACTGGTTCCAGGCACGGTTTTTTTCTCATTTCGCTTTGGAGCATTCTTCATTCCACCACTGATTTTGGTGTACCTGCTTGCTCTGGTTGGATTTTGGAATGGAAATTTCTGCTGCAGATAATATATGGCTTATAATGTGATCAGTTACGTCATCAATATGATTTTGTTGTACATATAGTTTGTCAAGTAGAACACAAGTTGAATAGTTTTTCCAGTCTGCTTTATGAAAGTTCCAAGAAATACGGCCTTTAGGACATGACACCATCTGTGTTTGAATTGAACTGATGATAGGAAAATGGTCACTGTGGAATGGATCATTTAGCACTAACCATTCCATGCTTGGAAAAAGAGATGCTGAACATATTGATAAGGCTATGGTTGATGTACTACCTGTAGGTAGTTGGATATGAGTTGGGGAGCCAGAATTTAACAGAGTCAGGTTATGGTTATCCAGGAATATTTCTATTAATTGGCCTCTCCTATCGATGATGGAAGATCCCCACAATGGATGGTGACCGTTGAAATCACAGAGTAAACAGACTGGAGGTGGCAATTGTGTGATAAGATTGTCAAGTCTGGGAGAAAGGATAATTCGGTGGGATATAAATGGATGCAAGGGTTAATGATATTCCCATTTCTATCCGAACCGCTACAACTTCTAAAGAGGTTTGTAGTTGGAGATGTCTTGATGGTATGTTATTTCTGATAAGAATAGCCACCCCACCACGAGCAGGAGTGTCAGAATCCCTGTCTCACCTAAACATAGAATAATTTTTAATTTTCAGAGAAACTTGTGCTGATAAAAAAGTTTCCTGTAAACATACACCTATTGCTTTAAGTTTGTATAAGTAAATCATTCAAGTCATCTATATTACTGCGTAATCCTCTACAGTTCCATTGAAAGAATTTATTCATTTGTTGGATTTACTTGAGGAAGATTGATCTGACTGTTTTTTCTGGGAAGGTTTCTGTCTGCTTAGTTTTGATTTTTCATTTTTGGGAAAGGTTGGGTGTCCTGTATCCATGGTATCACTAGCATGTAACTCTAGTACTGTCTCTTAATTCTCTGACTGAACCTCCATTTTCATGTTGCTAATGCGTGGTTTCACTTTCTTCTGGTTTTCAATAGAAGCTGATTTCGTTGTTTCGGGCAAGGTTGAGATAGCATCAGTTGGGATGCTGACTGGGGTGTTGCTGGTCTCACTGACTGTAGTTTTCTTATTGTAAGTTAGCACAGTTTTGGCCCAGGTGGCAAAGAAATATTCGGTTCGATGGAGACATCTGTTTGGGTTGCAGCTGAGCGGCTACTTTTGGTGACTGATGCATATGATCGGCTAGGCATGGTTAGCATTATTTGCTTTCTTGCTTCAGGGTATGTGACTTTATGCTCCACTTTATACTTTTGGATTTTTTTCCCTGTTTTCCAAAGGTCACATGCTTTAGAAAATGCAGGATGGCTTCCTCTACAGTTTGGGCAAGTGGGAGTGGAAGCTGTACAGTCTCCTTGGAGCTGCAAATAGGGCACACAGCATCGCCTCGGCATGCCGTCTGAGAATGGCCGTACTTCTGGCACTTAAAGCAGTGAATGGGATTTGGTAGGGTGAATCTTGCAGTTTAAGTAACCTGCTTTTACAGAAGATGGGAGATTCGGAGTACTGAATGTCAAAATAATGGACCTGGTTGGTAATAGGTTGCCATCTTTTTTGTCATATTTCTCCGTGCATGAGTCACTTTTTGTTCGCTAAGCTCTTGAATGATTTCTTCCTCAGACACATTTAGTAAGTTCCATTCGCTGATAACTCCTTTAGAGGTGTTCAGAGTGTTATGGGCTGTTACTGACACAGGAATATTGTTAAAAGTTGTTAATTTTAACAATTTTTCTGAGTGACTTGGCTTAGAAGCTTCAATTAGAAGGTCTTTAGATTTGAGACGTTTAACCATTTTGGGAGATCCAACAACCGATTCTAAACATTTCTGTATTAGGAAAGGCGACAGCTTGCCAACAGGTTGTGTGGATAGGGAATGCATTATGAGAAATGCTGGCATGTCTGTTGTTTGTTTTTCTGTCCGTAGTCTCTTCGGCCGATTCAAGTCATGCTCTGCATCAGAGTTGACAGGTCTGGAGCCCGTGGGCTCTAGCGATGGATATGCATTGCAATCCATCGCTGCTCCTTTTAGCACTGGAAGAGGGAATTCCTTCTCCCAGGTTACCGACCCCGCCACGTGGAAGGAGGAGCGGTGCCAACCAGTGACCAAGCGATCAGCAGAAGAGGAGAGCAGTACGTTGCTAGTGATAGCAGTAACGTTGCTAGCGGTGAAGCAGTGACGTTGCTCAGCGAGGGAAGCATCGCTTGGCACTCGGGGCCTATGGTGCAAGAAAGCCTGAGGTTTATGCTGCACTATCCAAAAAAAAAATTCCGAGTTACCCTGAGCGAGCGAGAGAGAGAGAGAGAGAGAGAGAGAGAGAGAGAGATAGAGAAATAGAAAGGAAACACCAAGAAAGAGAAGAATGATGATATCCAGCTCAGGACCTTGGGTTATAAATCAATAAGTTGCCAGTGGTATGTCTACTAAAAATTAATGAGCTACCAGTGGGGAGGGAGGGAGGGAGGGAGGGAGAGAGAGAGAGAGAGAGAGAGACATATCTTCAGCAGCTCATATTACTGGGTTTCTGTTGTTAAATTGTAGAATACTGATGTACAAAGCAGCTAAATCCAAGTGTATGATATGATATCAAAATTATTTTTTGCATCTGGTTCCTTAGTTACATTATAGTCTTTACAACCATGAAAATGACACCTTCATTTGTGAAGGTATTATTTCTTCAAATATGTGCAATATATATACATTCACGGGCCAAAACATTATGACCATCCCTGGCTCCAGGAGTGGATGAACTCCACAACATCTAGGAGCGATGTCAATGAGTAGTGCAGCATATTGCAGCAGCCTTGAAAGCAAGGTGCTGGGGAATTCAAAGACTGCTGGGAGTCATCAGGAAACAAGTAAATACAAGGGCAGTGTTAGTGTAACTAAGAGTAAGAATAAGTGCACGTATACCGATGAGCCAAAACAATATGACAGCGAGTTGTTATGCAAATCAAAGCAACTGCAGGTGAACTATGGTGTGTGTGTGTGTAGGTTGGGACATAGTATAAAAAACACCTGATATTTAGCTCCGTTAATCAGTGTTACTTTTGGTCTTCAGATGGGAAAGGCAGCAGACTTAAACGAGTTTGACAAAGGACATATTGTAATGGTCAGATAACTGGGTCAGAGCATTTCCGAAACGGCATGGCTAGTGGGATGGTGTGTCAGCCATGGTTAGTACCTACCGAAAGTGGCCCAAGGAGGGGTAACCCATGAAACACCAGTGAGGTGTTGGACAACCACGGATCATCGATGCTTGAGGTGAGAGAAGGCTCTCCCAGATGGTACGTGGCAACAGATGTGTGACTGTGGTGCAACTCACCGGTAATTTGAATGCTAGTGATAGGAGTAATGTGTCACAATACACAGTACATCAAACCCTGCTGAAAATGGGGCTGCATAGCCACAGGCCACTCCGAGTGCCCATGCTAACCATGGTTCACCAGCGACAGCACCTACAATGAGCACACGAGCATCAAAACTGGACTTTGGGCGATTGGACGAAGGTTGTCCGGTCCGATGAATCACATTTCCCGTTTCACCATGTGGACGGCCAGGTATGTGTGCGTCGTTTACCGTGGGAAGTGATGGCACCCGAATGCACCGTGGGATGAAAACAAAACAGTGGCAGCAGTGTCATGGTTTGGGCGATGTTCTGCTGGGATACCCTGGGTCCTTCAGTGTGCTGGGCACTCCGATGTCTACCACCTACCTAAACATCATTGCTGACCAGGTACACCCTTTCATGGCAACGGCCTTCCCCTCAGGCAGTGCCATCTTTCAGCAGGATAATGTGCCATGCAATACTGCCCAGATTGTTCGAGATTAATTTGTGGAACATGAGGAAGACTTCCAGGTATTGCCGTGGCCTCCAAATTCCCCATACATCAATCCCATCAGGCATCTGTGGTTTGTGTTAGAACAGCAATTACGATTTTCGGCATCTCAACCACAGACCTTACAGGAGTTAAAAGGATCTGCTGGTTACCTGTTGGTACCAGATCTTCAGGGACCATTTAGAAATCTTGTAGTATTATTGTCTCATAAGGTACAAGCTGTTTTGGCTGCATGGGGAGGACCAACATCATATTAGGTAGGTAGTCATAATGTTTTGGCTCATCCATGTATAGCTGAATGCAAAGTCGGCTCAGTAGAGCTGACTTTGTCCATTCATCAGTAGCTGTGCACCGTTGGCAGGAGGGTCACGAAATCACACACAATAATGCTAAAATCATAGGCTTTTCAGACCATAATGCATAATTTCAAGATTGGTTAGAATCGGCACACATAAGTGCAACTGAAACTATAATCAACAGAGCCTGCAGCACTTGCATACACCCCATCTTAGAATTTCTCATATTTCATGAGATTGGCAGTTGGAATTACCGTCACCTACCTCAATCTTCTCCCTCTCTGCCTCTCCCTTCGCACACCCCAACACCACTCTCTTCTGTGATCTCACGAGTTTACATACTTGAAAATCAACCTATGCACATAAAACCACCACTTTCCAGTGATCAGTCTGACAATGCCAAAAGCTACTATTTCTAAGTTCTATGTTTGTGCTAAATTCAGAAGGTTATCTCTTGTTGATTTTGCTAAATTAATTATGTTATATCTTGAATGTCTGTGCTTAGTGTCAATTTAATTTTTGATGTGTAAACATCTTTGGCGGCAGCTACTAAATTTCGGACTGTAGTAAAATGAATTTTTCACAATTTTGTGATGTGGAAATGACGTAATTTCTGTTTCATAACAAACAAACAAACAGTGTTGGGAGAGGAGATCGCGCAAAGGATCATGGATGTGCTCAGAGCTGGTATAAACCAGTTGGTTGCGGAAACACGTTGATGATTCGGGGCGTACCACTTAAGGTGGCTTTGGGAAAACCATTGCCACTCATGGCAGAAACCTTTTGGTAATCAGAGAAATGGATATCTTGAGGGCAGCTGGTTTATGCAAGCTCTAATCCCATTCAAGATCATTATATTACATGAGCTTCAGCCTCAGTTGAAGAGCATGTAACTACCATCAAGGCAAAAGGGAAGGGTTTTTGCTTTCGTAAATGTGATTACAGAGGTCTCAGACAGTTTTTAAATTCTGTACAGTGGAATCAACTGATGATGTTACCAATGCTGA
The DNA here is from genome assembly GCF_048544385.1 of Mastigoproctus giganteus. Lineage (NCBI taxonomy): Eukaryota > Metazoa > Arthropoda > Arachnida > Uropygi > Thelyphonidae > Mastigoproctus > Mastigoproctus giganteus. The sequence continues at coordinate 143,291,405 of NC_143580.1, forward strand.
ATTCTAAATGGGAAGAATTCAGCATTGGTAACATCATATAAAGTATATGATAGGATACATATAAAGTATATGATGGGATACATATAAAGTATCAAGTGACACAGAAGCTTATGACAGGTATAAACTAGTCTGTACTAAAGTCACAAAGGTGGTTAGGCAGGCAAAGGCAGATTGCAAGAAATCTTTGGCAAAGGATACAGAGAAAAACAGCAAAGAGTTCTTTACTTATGTAAACTCTAGAAGGAAGGGGATGAATCAGATTGGACCACTTAACGTAGATGGGTTGACTATTGATGATCATGCTCAGGTAGCTGATAAACTGAATGAGTATTTTGCATCTACATTCACACATGAGTTATTCAATGAGGGGAATGCCAGAAGTTTATCAAACACTAACAGGGAGCTAAGTGATTTTGTAATAACAGAGAGCAAAGTGGAGGAGAAATTGTTGAAGTTAAACATAAGGAAAGCACCTAGGGTGGATGGGATCTATCCAGTTCTATTAAAGGAGGCAGCAAAAGAAGTAAGCAAACCCTTAGCCATAATTATGAGAGCTTCCTTGGACCCAGGGGAGGTCCCCCATCGACTGGAGGTGTGAAAATGTATCACCAATTCACAAAGGAGATTCAAAAGGTGACACAAGTAACTACAGACTTGTTAGTTTAACTTGTGTTTCTGGGGAAAATAATGGAATCACTGGTTAAAGAAGCATTGCAGGATCATCTAGACAAGACTGCAGTAATAGTTAAGACACAGTATGGGTTTGTTAAAGGGAGATCTTGTCTCACCAATTTGATTGGATATTATGATGTGGTCACAAAGGAACTGAATGCCAAAAATAATTTTGGTATCATATACTTGGATTTCAGGAAAGCTTTTGATACTGGTGCACATGGAAGACTGCTGTACAAATTGGAGAGGTGTGGCATTAAGGGTAAGTTGCTACAGTGGATAAAGGGATGGTTGAGTGGGAGACGACAGAGAGCAGTAATTAATGAATACTGCTCTTTGTGGAGAAATGTTATTAGGTATTCATATTAGCACTTACTGGAATACATATTCACGATTGGTTTTTTGAGTGATAGCATCTTCTGGACAGTAAACTGGCCAGACACAACAAAATAACATAATATAATGCAATTTACACAAAACTATTAGCATTAGCATTATTTGAGGCATATGATGCAAGAAAGCAAGCTTATACATGATCAGTCACAAAAAAAAAAAAAAAAAAACCCCTTCCCATTTCATCCATCCGGTTAATCCAAATGTTTGTCTAGTTGAGCCTTAAATTTATTTAAGCTATCAACTTCCACAACAGCAGATCGAAGTCTGTTCAAGCAATCAACTACCCGCTGGCTAAAGGCAACCTTCCACACATTTATTCTACAACTGTCTTTCCTCAATTAGAATGTTTGCCCCTTCGGGTTCTTAATCTGAGAAAGCGAAAGTATCCCGTCAGCATTGAGCCTGCTCAAACCATTCAAGGCCTTATACACCGCGATTAGATCACCTTGCAGGTGCCTATTCTCCAGATGCTGCAACTTGCAGAACATAAGCATTTCTTTGTAAGTGCAGCCCCCCTTTGTTCCTCTGAACAATCTTGTTGCCCTTCTCTGTACTCGTTCTAGCAACTCCATCCTAACTAAAATGAGGCCTCCAGACCTATATACAGTACTCAAGGTGTGGCCTGAGTATTGCCTTATACAAAATGATAATCATGTCCTTGTCTCTGCTAGCAAAATCCCAATATATCATTGACAAAACTCCACGACCTGCTCTGGCAGCCCATTTGCACTGCTCAGAGAAAGTCATATCTGACTGCACAATTAGCCCCAGATCTTTTTCATTCTCCACCTCCCTGAGTGTAGTATCACATAGTTCGTACGTTTCTATTGGGTTACTGCTACCTATATGGAGTACTTTGTATTTGTCAATGTTAAACTTCAGTTGCCACTTCTCAGCCCATCTGCCTAACTCTTCTAGATCCTATTGCAGTAGCATACTGTCTTTACTGTCATTAACAACACTGCCAACCTTTGTATCATCTGCAAACTTGGACATTAAGCCTAATGTACCTTCATCGATATTATTGATAAAAACACAAAACAAAAATGGGTCCAGCATCGAACCCTGGGGACACTGCTAATAACATTAGTCAACGTAGAGCAGTGTCCATTTATTACCACTCTCTGCCATCTCCCACTCAATCATCCCTTTCTCCATTGCATCAACTAGCCCTTAATGCCATACCGCTCCAATTTGTACAGCAGTCTTCCATGTGCAACAGTAACAAAAGCTTTCCTAAAATCCAAGTATATGATATCAAAATTATTTTTTGCATCCAGTTCCTTTGTGACCACTTCGTAGTATTCAATCAAATTGGTCAGACAAAGCTTCTCCTTAACGAACCCATGCTGTGTCTGAGCTATTAATGCTGGCTTGTCTAGGTGATCCTGTATCACCTCTTTAACCAGAGATTCCATTATTTTCTCCAGAACAGAAGTTAAACTAACAGGTCTATAATTATTTGTGAACTGGGGATACATTTGCACATCTCCAGTCCATGGGGACATCCTCTGACTCTAATGATGCTCTCATAATTATGGCTAAGGGTTTGCTTACTTCCCTTGCTGCCTCCATTATAACTGGATAGATTCCATCTGCCCCAGGTGCCTTTTTTATGTTTAACTTGAACAATTTCTCTTCCACTTTGCTTTCAGTTATTACAAAATCACATAGCTCCCTGTTAGTTTGATATACTTCTGAATGTGAATGTAGATGCAAAATATTCATTCAGTTTATCAGCTACTTCAGCAGGATCATCAATAGTCGAACCATCTATGTTAAATGGACAAATCTGATTCATCCCCTTCCTTTTAGAGTTTACATAAATAAAGAACTCTTTGCATCATTTGCCAAAGATTTCTTGTAATCTGCTTTTGCCTGCCTAACCTCCTTTGTGACTTGATTACAGACTAACTTATATGAGGCATAGGCGACTATGTCGCCTGATAATTTATAAATGTCCCATGCATTTTTTTCTTCTCTGCCACGAGCCTCATTAATTCATCTGACATCAATTTGGACCTGAACCTATGCAGCACTACACATTTCTGGTTGGTTTATAGAGTGGTTTCAACAGAGAATCACAAAACAGAGTTGAACTGTCATTTGGTTTTTAGGAGCATTAGCAACTAAGGCCATATTGCTCCGGGGATAATGCGGTGGTCATTCCCTGACCTTTCCGCATCCTCCGTATTTGGTGGTCACGGGCTCGAATCCCGGTCTAATCAAGAAGCATGTGCTACGCACTGCTGCTCCTGCCCACCTGGCTATGGAGGCGACTCAGAGTTGAACTAGTGTTCTGGTGTGCCTAACATAACATTCGTATACTACATATACGTGACTATGGCCTTTAACCAGGGGACAAGCAATAGCATGTACAAGACCATGATCCAACAAACCCTCCTGCATATGTGCTTCTGTAACCATGGGTGCTCAATCACAGTATCAATGGTCACAGACTTATTGCCAACAATGCCCAAACTTTGTACTTGAACTGCATCACTTGACCATTGACAACAGAAAAAAAAAAAAAAGTATTTTCCGAAGAATCATGTTTCCTGCAATGAGATACCAGGTATTGCACTACTTCAAATAAATAATGCTTCTCTAGTATAGGAGACTATTGTTATTAATTCTCAGTGGGCACCACCACCATCCACCCACTGATGAGTGAGCCAACAAGCTCTGAAACACATCTGGGTGGTGATATCAGCCCACTGATAATAAATAACAGTAGTCTGTTCTACTAGAAAAGCATTATTGATTCACCTGGTATCTTGTGAAGGTGGCCACAATATATGATAAAATGTAAACAATGCCATTACACCATGTATATAATTAAACGTATGGGTAAACTATGGTGTTTTTACACCAATATTATATAGTTAATTTCAACCCATAATGTATTATGCCACACGCATTTAAACTTCAAAAAAAATAAAATGATAACACAAGATAAGAAAACTAACTGGTACCAAATAGAAAAAAGAATAATTTCAACAGGACGAGCCCTGAACAACATTCAGGAAAAGAAACGAGTAAACTATTCAAATGAGTATGCTATACGGTTATTACAGGAGATTTATAGGATGCTGTCAAAATATTTTTTAACATATTGTAGTGAACTGCTATATGAAATACGTAATTTTTTCAGGTTTTAATCACCTTTCTTTAATATTTAGTTAAGTAAGTACCACTGGCTTCTTGAGTTATTTGCATTTCAAGCTTTAGTTAGAATTTTAGTTATATAATTCTTAAAGTTTACAAATTATAATTATCTCAGCAAGTCAGCGACGCTTTGTTTTACTCTGTCCATTTTTAATAGAAAATGAATAAAAACTGCTGCAAGCTATTGAAGTAAAATGTGAAGGTGGCCACAATATATGATAAAATGTAAACAATGCCATTACACCATGGCATTGTTTACATTTTCTCACTTATCTAACAGTAAAGTTTACAAATTATAATTATCTCAGCAAGTCAGCGACGCTTTGTTTTACTCTGTCCATTTTTAATAGAAAATGAATAAAAACTGCTGCAAGCTATTGAAGTAAAATGTGAAGGTGGCCACAATATATGATAAAATGTAAACAATGCCATTACACCATGGCACTGTTTACATTTTCTCACTTATCTAACAGTACCAATTTTCTCACTTATCTAACAGTATCTGTGGAATAAAATATGAGTACAAAGATCTTTAAATATATAGAACTTTCATCTTTAAATATATAGATCTGCTGACTAATTATGATTAAGGCTTAATATTTAAAGTGCAAGGTACTGCATTTGGACAACAATCCTGGAATAAAATACCATCCGGCAGATACCAAACTCAAGCTAGTGGAGAATGAAAAGACGTAGGGGTAATTGTAACATGAAGTTTTCTGACCAGTGATGAAGTCTGCTAAGACAGTTCATGGGGGTTGTCTCAATGGTATACAGCAATTTTGCCAGAAGGGACAAAGAGGTGGTTATCTTGTTGTTTAAGGCAATGGTTAGGCTGCATCCTAGGTACTGGCACACAGGTTTGGAAGCCTCATTTTAGGAAGGATGTAGATCTGTTGGGATGGATGCAGAGAAAAACAATTTTATATCAGGACACAAAAGGATATTACCAAGAAAGACTGGGATTCTGTAAATCGCAGTCCTTGGAAACTAGGCATCAGCATATTGATCTAATTGAAGAGTATAAAGCTTTAAATAAGTAGAATAAACTACATTTTCATGGTATCCTTACTTTTTCTAGGACAATACATGTGAGGCTACATAAAGGATGGTTGTGTGAAATTTTGTTTTTAGCCAAAGAGAAATTGATCATTGGAACAAACTTCAGCCTGGTTTTTTGAATGTGGGTAGTTTGAATAAATTTAAAAGAGGACTGGACAAATTATTCAAAGGGATGGACAAACAATGTCTTTTTTTGGGCTAAGGGTATATAAGCTGCTTCCTTGCACCATTTTGTTACTGCAATTACTAATATACACTGTGTGTTCAAAGTGTTCAAAGAAAGTGCATCACCTAGGAAATTCACATTTCTAACCCTTTTTTGCGATGTATGGTTACATTAATGACTAGCATCACAAATAGAAATATACACAAAAGATATTTATTAATAGTTAAGGTAAAGCTAAGTAATATTTGACAGGTGCTCTAAAAATATTCCCAAATGAGCATTTGCAACCTTTATACAACAGTATCATATACTGTTGTATAAAGGCTGAAATTGGCTATTTCAGCCAATTATGGCTGAAATGTTATCAGAAGCCCTCAATTTCTTCAGTTTATTATTTTAAATGGAAAACAAAATGAAAAGTTCACCAGGTACAAACTAATATTTAGTTGAACTGCCTCTGGCCCTGATGAGAGCAGCGCACCGTCGAGGCATTGACAAAATCAATTTCTGAAGATAATCAACTGATAGTTCATGGTTCCAAACATGAATTATGGCTTCCTGAAGTTCACAGATGATCTTTGGTTTCTTTCTGGCAACTGAAAATTCCTGAATCCTATAGAGAACTATAGGATTCAGGTCTGGGTTGTTTCCTGGCCAGCTAACAGTTGTAATGGACCGTTCTTCCAACCACTGTTTCACCTGTAACAAATGTAAACATATTACTGTCGAACCTCTAATGCAGAAATGAAGCTAAAGTAACTACAGAAGTGCCTAGTTACACTTTTTTCCCGATGACAAGGAGCAGAGTCGTCCTGAAAGATGCAGTTACTTGGCAGGTTGAAATGGTCTCTAATGGTTGGCAGCAATTTGCATTCCAATATAGTCAGGTATCCATTGGCATTTATGGAACCTTTTATAAACTGCAGGTGACCTACTCTGCGATACGAAATGCACCTCCATATCATTTGGCTGGTAGGGAATTTCACTGTAGATACCATACAGTCTGGATGGTATTCTTCACCATGTCTACAGCGAATCATTGACTCTCATCAGAGCCATGCAGGTTGAATTTCTTCTCATCTGAGAAAATAACTGACTTCCACTGTTCTGGGCTCCATTTGATATGCTCCTTACACCAAATTAATTGGGCCTTTTTCATTTTTTGTGTGAGGAGGGTCTTTTTCTTAGGATGACAGGCTACAAGTACATTTTTGAAGAGCCTTCTTCTGACTGTTACTGCACTTGCTACCACTCATGTATGTTTTTCCCATTCTCTTTTCAGCTCAGACAAAGCAATTTTACAGTTTTTAAGGCATAAGTACTTCAAAACGCGATTCTGTTTTGGCACAGACTCGTTGCATCCGGTTCCTTTTTTTCCTATCAACAAAACCAGTATTCTTGAGTTTGGAAAGAAATCTACTCACTGTCGACTGATTACAAGACACTCTAAAGCAATATGACAGGAAGAACATCCTTCCTCACGTAAAGCAACAATAGCACTCTTTCTTCATGGCATCAACTGCACGTAACTCGCCATCCTGACACAAGCAAGGAATGACTGGAACTCTTGCAGAGCATACTACTTATATAGTTGAAAGTAACAGATGATGCAATATTACGTCATCACTTACGCGTGTCAATCTTATTTGATGCAATCTGTAAGAAATATTGCCATATACTTACATTATTCGGACGACAATTACAATTTTAAGGGGTGATGCACCTTTGAACACCAGTGTATTTCCATAAAATGAGCACTATAATCATTTTCACTACACTTTACCATATGTGAAAAATGTGAATCACTTACCTTGTACTTATATTAAGAAATAATCAGAATAAATGATAATTCTCATTAATTTAAACCCATGTTATTAAGATTTAAAATTAAAATCAATTATTATGCTTTTACTTAATTAGAAAAAACTGATAAACTGATAAAAGAGCAAAGACTGATAAATTATAATCATAAAAAAAAAAGTAAATTGCAGCCATTATCAACCCACTGCAGGATGGAAGCCTCCTCAACAATTCATGCTGAGGAAAATGGACCATAATCTGCCATGCTGGTCCAGTGTGGGTTGGCAGATCGACCGTATTTAGCAGTCAGAGGCTTGAACCCCGGTCTACTCAAAGAGCATGTGCCGCTGCACTCCCGCTCCTGACCACTCGGCTATGGAGGCCTTCTAATTATAATCATACTATTCTCTAAAATATTTAGATCAATGAAAAACGGTAATCACTAGTAAACACTGCGATTATATTTCAATCTAGAAATTTAAATAATCTGGAAATTGTGCATTTTGCTGAACTGACACTGAGGACAGAATGCTGGGCCTCGGGCAGTAAGAAGGTAAAATTGAGTGAAGGGTGTAAACTATCCATTTTTCTTTTCTGGTCAAGCAAAAACATGATGCCAGGATCTAAGTTTTGGTTTAATCTATAGGGGTTTGTTGCCATCATAAGGCCACCATATGTCTTGCCGCTGATGAGCTAACTAAGTCATTACAATAATCTTATAATCAGTAAAAGGAACTGTGAAAGATGTATCAACTCACTCCCAAGTGTTCAAGCAGCACTTTCTTTACCAAGTATGCCAGCATGGCTAGAGATCCAAACAAATTTCACAATTTGCTTTTTAAGATTAAGATAGATTAGCATTAAGACTGAATATGACCAGGCAGGCAGTCCTATTTGGTACATGTATGCTCAAGGTGTGGTTGTTATGCTTTCCTAGAAAGCATAACAACCTAGAGAATTGAGAATCTTTCCTAGAATCTTTCCTAGGCAAGAACACTAGAGAATTGAGAATCAGTGAAAATGATGTTGCAGGGATAACTGCTGGGAGTAAATTGATTCCAGAGCCGTTTGTAATGCATGCAGTTCTGCAGGAAAATGATGCATTCTGGAGGCAGTCAAGTAGTATTACAGATGATGGAAGAACAGCATCAAAGTGAGGGCATGGGAAAATTCAAAGGTTAGCTCAATAGACACCTATATGGGCAGGGAGTCAAACATGTAGTTTATTTCATTTTATTATTTACCTATTATTATTTTTATTTATTTATTTTTGGCTGGTATAGCAAAAGCCTAGGTCTTCCTTGCCTATGTGGCTAATAGTAAGTGAAGGCAGGTGCGAAGGTGTTACTAGTGACATTGAAAAGGGAGATGTGGTGGGGGGAAGGTGGGAAACGTCGGTTCCACATAGCAAAAAAGATGGAGGCTATTAGTAAAAACCCAAATACGAGTCTAACTATGTCTGCCTCAATGTCGGTTGTAAGTAACAACATGTGAAATTTGGTCTGATTGCCCACAAGGATAGCAACACCCCATGAGAACAACCAACCCACTTCTATACTTATGAATAATAGTAAGATTATGTAAGGGAGTCTCATTTGCCTTCAGGCACGTGAACTGCAGGCAAAAGCAGACTGATTCATGCGGCTTTTCTTTCTTTTTTTTTTTTTTATGAAAACTCCAAACATGAGAGGTATTAGAACCTATAATACTTATTACCTGCCTGGGTTGAATGTTGAGAAGATTAAAGAAGATACTTGTTGACATTAGCCATGAACTTCTGTAGATTGTAATTTTTGGGAAATGTGTATGAAGGAAGGCTGTTCCAGAAAATGGAATTTGAATGAATCCATGAGAAAGAAGGAAGGTTGGTTCTGTGAGTTTGAAGCTGGATAGCAAAAGAATGTTAAGTTGTGTGGCACATGTTTGGACTGCTTGGGGGGGGGGAAGAGAGAGAGAGAGAGAGAGAGAGAGAGAGAGAGAGAGAGAGAGAGAGAAGAGAGAGAGAGAGAGAGAGAGAGAGAGAGAGAGAGAGAGAGAGAGAGAGATTATAGTAGGCAATTTAGAACAGTGCCCATGGAAGTATCAGTAGAATCTATTCAGTATCTATTTGGTATTTGGGGGAAACTCAAGCAACTGTTTGTGTTTCACCAAACTATTCCATTGAATTTGTCCACAGAATAACATAAGCCAAAATATCATCAGTGGAACA